>NC_079224.1:39175113-39380113 GCF_029633865.1 Lampris incognitus | reverse complement strand
CATGCAAGTTTTCTACAGCAAAATAATGTATTTCTGTCACAAACATACACACTGTGGATTTGTGCTGCTCGCCTGTCTTGGCTCATCCACATATGTGACATAAACTATGGTGTCTATCATCATCATCATCATCAGTTCTGTAACCTATGGAGGTCGTAGGAGCCCAGCTGATGCCTCAACAAGTCTCTTCCGCCGTTCCCTCTCCACCACCGCAGCTCCCCCCGCCTCCACTACGCTCATCTGTGGCCATTCTCCGATGTGGCTTACCCAGGTTTTTCTCGGTCGCCCTCTCTTCCTAGTCCCTTCTACCAGGCCTTGCAGGATGTCCTTTGCAAGTGTCCTTTCTGTTCGGCAAACATGCCCAAACCAAGTTTAATTTCCTTTTCTTACCATTGTCAGATCCACATAAGAAAATCTAAGCAAGTTGGATCAGTTCATCTTGACACAACGTTTATTGAGAGAGAAACGTTTCATCGCTCATCTAAGTGACCTCTTCAGTCTCAACTGACAGCAGGTGTCCCCACCCCTTATACACAATACAGCTGCATAACGACCGAAACCAAAGATGGGTTTCATGTGCAGACATGGGCGCGACCACTAACTAGAGTTTCCGTGACCATGTGTACTATTCACAGAGGATTGGGGCATGTTTGCGATCACAGCATTGTGAGATGGCGACAGACGTACTCCCTCGGTACAGGGATGGTCGTTCCCTCTTCACATAGATGGCCTCTTTGACTCCCCGTTCAAACCAGCGTTCCTCCCTATCAAGGATGTGCACATCCTCGTCCTTGAAAGAGAAAGAGTGTGGCCTGTAGATGAACCGGGGGAGGGGGGGCAAGAGTACATCTGAGTACATCTGTCGCCATCTTACAATACTGTGATTGCAAACGTTCCCATATCCTCAGTGAATCCTCTGGACCAGCTTCTGGCGTAGCCTGTTTTGAGGTTTGAAAGCGACTGAGATGTTTGGTGTTTTGGAAAATAACGCGTCTCAACTGTTCTGACACTCCCGCCACATACGGAATCACCGCTGGTTTACGCCGAGGCAGCTGTTGTCCTTCTCTTCTCTTCGATTGGCTGGTGCACTGTTTGTGTGTCTTCCTGGCTTGGACAAACGCCCAGTTAGGATAACCACACTTAACCAGGGCCTGTTTAATGTGGGATTTCCCTCCTACCCCAGCCGCTGTGTCAGTGGGGACGTTGTCAGCTCGGTGGTACAGCGTCGTGATGACTCCTAGTTTGTGGTCCAGTGGATGATGAGAGTCAAACCTCAAGTACTGATGTGTTGGTTTACGGTTAACATCAACAATCAAATGTCCCCCATCACCAGTTGCAATTTCACAGTCTGAGAAGGCTAACCTGTCAGTTCTCACACCCTCTCTGGTGAACTTGATGTGGTTTGTCCACCAAGTTAATGTGGTCGGTGAAATGTGGTACATCCTGAGATTTAATTTTAACCCAGGTGTCGTCCACAAATCTAAACCAATGGCTAGGTGGTGTCCCTGGATAGGACATCAGAGCCCTCTTTTCCATTTCCGCCATGCAACAAGTTGGCCACTATAGGTGAGACTGGAGAATCCATAGCACATCCACGCTTCTGCCTATAGGACTGCCCCCTGTATTTGAAGTACGTGGACCGAAGACAGTTTCAGGAGCAGACATACTTGGTCAGTGTTAAAGGTGGTCCTATTGCTAAGGGCGGAGTCATCTTGTAATTTCATATGGACTACCTCCGTTGCTTCATCAACAGGAACGCACCTGAAGAGAGACGGTAACACGATAAGAGACCATTTTCATCCCTCTCCAAAATGATCTCCCTCACCTTATCCACAAAATCCAGTGTTCTGAATGTGATGTTCATTACTGCCTTAAAGGGGCATTTGTCACCATCTTACAATGCTGTGATTGCAAACGTTCCCAAATCCTCTGTCAGTAGTACACATGGCCATTGTAACATTGTAACTCTAGTTAATGGTCACGCCCATATTTGCATATGAAACTGGTTGCTGGTTTCAGTCGTTATGCAGCTGTATTTTTGGTGGGGAAACCTGCAGTCAGTTTAGACTGAAGAGGTCACTTAGATGAGTGATCTGTCAATAAGCATTGTATCCAGATGTACGGATTCAACCTTCTTTGATTTTCTTACCGGGATCACTGAAACGTTTCTCTCTTAATAAACACGTCCAGATGAACTGATTCAACTGTCTTTGAGAAACTATGGTCCTGATGAACAAAGAAGGTTGAATCAGTTCATCAGGATACAACATTTATTGACAGATACGTTTCATCACTCAACTAAGTGACCTCTTCAGTCTAAACTGACTGCAGGTATCCCGAAACCAACGACCAGTGTCATATGCAAATATGACCAGACGCTGGCCAAAAGAATGGCACAACACAGGAGAGCTGACACGTCAGGCCAGGACTCCACAGTCTACACCCACCTACAGGCGCCAGTGGCCACTCTTTCAAGGAGGAGGATGTGCACGTCCTTGATAGGGAGGAACGATAACGATAGGGAGGAATGATGATGGTTTCTTCCTATCAAGCACATCCTTGATAGGGAGGAATGATGATGGTTTCTTCCTATCAAGCACACCCTTGATAGGGAGGAACGGGGAGTCCAAGAGGCCATCTATGTGAAGAGGGAACGACCATCCCTGAACCTAGGGGGGGCTAAGAGTACATCTGTCGCCATCTTACAATGCTGTAATTGCAAACATTCCCAAATCCTCTGTGAATAGTACACATGGCCTTTGAATCTCTAATTAATGGTCACACCCGTATTTGCATATGAAACTGGTCGTTGGTTTCGGTCGTTACGCAGCTGTATTGTACCGTTTATAAGGGGTGGGGATAGACTGAAGAGTTCACTTGGCTGAGTGATGAAACGTATCTGTCAGTAAACGTTGCATCCAGATGAACTGATGCAACCTTCTTTGGTTTTCTTACCTGGATTATTGAGCATGCATCAAGACATATGGTCCTGATGGTAATTTGGCACTTTTTTTTTAGATATTATAGGTTTCACATAAAAAAACCCACTCAAGACATTTGCGTGTACAAACACACAAACTCACGCCTTCCGCCAGTTACCTAGCAACTGTTGCCAGGCCACGACCTCTTTTTTTCATTAAAACAACCATTTTCATATTTTGATACATTTAATAACAGTTTTCATATTTTGATACATTTCACGTTTTACAGGGAATCAAGCAGGAGTTTGGAGAGTCCCCCCCCCAAAAAAAGACGTAGACAGTAACGAGAATGTTGGCCGGCTGCTGTTCTTAAAAGTTGCATTTTCACTTTCAAAATACCTTAACGTCGCTAAACTTTGTCAAGTCCCAGGAATATTCTACAATTTCAAGGTTTCATACTTGAGAATGTTTCTTAGAAATGTTTGTGCTGGCCCTCGGGACTGGCCGGCCTCCCAAGTACAAAAACAAACAAGATTTTGATCTTTGCGAAGAGACAAAACAACTAAATTTTACGATCAATTATAAATAAACTTGACGTATACACAAAATTAACAGAAACCTCACAAACCGGTCAGTAACACTAGCGGATGTGACGTCATAAGGGGGCGACCAGTCCAGCTCAGTAAATTACACATCGATATATATATATATGAATGGGGTTTTTTTTTTTACCCCCCCAAATCTTTAAACGTTGACAAGTTCGGCTGCAGCGGTGCCAGGGGAGGACCGGCATCCCGTCTAGCCGGCGACGCGGTGGTTGGCGTGTAACTCGGGCTTGATGTCGCAGACGAGACGCAGCAGGTCGCCGAGCGCTGCCTCGTGGTTGCCACTGTAGCTAGCCTGGATGCGGCTCATGCGCTCCACCGTCTCGCGGTCCACCTCCACCGCGTCGTTGCCGTGGGAACCCAGCGCGGCTGCCTCCTTGGCGCTGAACTCGCCCTCTCTCTTCGAGCGATACTGCTCGATCTCTGCCCGGGCCTCCTCCTTCGCCTGTTTGAGACGCCTGTTCTTCCGTTTGCGGGCCTCGGCCACGTTCTCCGCAGCTCTCTTTTCCGCCTGCAGCAGCTGCTGAATGCCCTGCGACTGGCTTGCCATTTTTATTAAAACAAAACAAAAAAAAACCCAAACAAATCAAAGACAACTTGTATTTTAGAGGAAAAGACGAAAAAGAGAAGGGGGGGGATGGAGGAGAAGCCAACGTCGCGGCGGAGTTCGTCTCTGCGGTGTCTGTTTGGGTGTGGTCCGGCCACGACTTCTTCGACCTTTATATATTTCAGTTGTTGCTTACCTGTCAGCTCAGCAGAGACATCTGGCGGCAAGACGCTGTTCCTACAACCATACGGAGACAAACGAGGAACAATTTCAGCCATTGTAAGTAGTGAAAACTGCCAACATGTATGTGTGTGTGCTTTTTTCCAGAGTAACTTCCTGGTGTTTATGGCTGAGCTCTTCTGGTGGTTTGAAGTGGTGAAACCCTCATTTGTGCAGCCCAGGATTTTCGACCCACACGGTACAGTACAGTCACACCAGTGATGATTTAGGATCATGGTAATGTGACAGTAGCGTCAATAAAATTGATATGGCTGTTGTTCATAACAGGCCCAACGTTTCTCTTTGGTATTTTTAATTAATGTTTCATATTTCCTGTCCCCCTCCCCAAAGCCTGTGAGCCAGTCCCCTCCTGTAGAAACGTGGCTCCTGTATCCAGCCCAGTCAAACAGAGCTATGCAGACAAACCTGGCAGCCCAGAGCACACCCATGGACAAGGTAATAGCAACAATTATCTGATTCACAGTACTGTGTACAAACAGGTTAACAAGAAATACCTGCACAGATGGAGCGGGAGCCTGTTGGTTAGTGAGTGATACGAGGGTTCAGCTCGGCAGATTTATACACACTCAGATTTATATTTTTTAAAAAAATCATTTTCACCTTGAAATGCCATTGAGCAAGCCACTCAACCGCCATGTCTTGGATGAAACTGTTTGTTTGTAACCCTTTGTTTTCTTACAGCCAGAGTAGGAATTTATTTAAACAAGGGATTTTCAAATGCTACACCGCATTAAGGACTCTGCTTTGCAAAGCACACTTTTCATCTCCCCGGGTGCTGCACGGCAGCTGCCCACTGCTCCTAACAACACAGCTGGGATGGGTTAAATGCAGAGCGTAATTTCCCTACGGGGATCATTAAAGTATATCAAAAATTAAAATCTTTCTCTGTGTGATAGGTGTGATGAAGCGGTCCACCTCCATGTCCTACGTGGAAGGCTGTGTGGGAACATGGCCCAAGGAAAAAAGGTGAGACCACAACTGACGTCAAATTACAAGAGTTAGACGTTCACACAAAAAGTTATTCTGATGTGATGTGAGTTGTGATGTGGTCTATTGTGTCAGAGTTAAAAGTGATCTTTTTAAACAAATTCAACCTAACAGAATATTGTTTCCTTTATTTTCCAAGATCCACCTCTCGGGGGATCTCCTTTGAAATTCCACTAGATGGCGAACCAAGCGTGCCACCGTGTGAGGGTCCCTCCACACGGGGTATGATTCGCTCAGCCAGCAGCGATGGTCTTGGGTTCAAAGTTCACTTTGCACCACGAGGTGGCATGAGGCGTCACCTTTCTCTAACGCCTGTTAGTGTAAACGGGCAGAGTGGGAGCAAACACATACCAGAGGAGAATGAGGACTTCAGCTCCCACAAACCCTTGGGCCGAAACAACACATTCTCAATCAAGAACCAAAGCAGGTACAGCAGAACTTTATAGGGGTATAAGAAAATATCGATACACTAGTGTCTCTACACTATCCCTCACAATATTGCATTGATTTTCAAAAACTCCATTGATTCATAAGGTTACACAGAGACGTGGCAATGCCATGTTTTTAATATGTTGTTTACATCTGTTACCACAAGGTGGCAGGTGTAGTATCGTAACAGGGCTGCACAGAACAACAGCAACAGCAGGCTTCGCCAGTGCCACACTAGCTATGACTCTGACTTTATGCACAATAAGGTGTTTTCTTTATAATATTTTTCAAAAATGTTGACAAAATTTTGCAGTATTTCTAGTATCATTTATCACAAAATAGTAACAATTGTCACACTTGTATCATGATACCAAATTCTTGTATCGCCAAATTCTTGCTTACACACAGTCCTAAAAGTTTTACGTGGTATTTTTTGATATCTGAATAATGATACATGTAGCTGAGAGGGTGAGATTTCAGATTGCTTTGTTAGAAAATGACTGTACTGTTATAAAGGGATGTAGTAGCAAATGAAAAGGTGGATAAACGATGATTGTCAGTCAGTGATCATCATTAGCCAACCGTCATCAAATTTTCAATATTTTCAGAAAAGCAATTCATCTATGTATTTCCCCATTGATATACACTGCTCTCTATAACTTGCATCAGTTTGACACTATTTACTTCCATGTACATTATGAATCTATGTGATGAGGATTTATTTTCACCCTGAAAAAGGTGAGTAAACTTCACTTAGATGTGTTTACCCTCTGCTACACCACTGACCACACTCATTCATTTGTATATCTCTCCAGGTACTCCAATGGACTTCTCCCAGATAGCAACCACGATGGCAACCACAGCGGCCACATTAGCCCGTCAACACCTCCGAGCATCGAGGAGGCCCTGAAAATTATCCACGACACAGAGAGGCCCCACGCTAGTCTGAGTCTTGGAGCTGGGGACAACGGTTTCTTCCTTCATGGTGCTGATTCCCCAGACCGGCAGGGTGCCCAAGGCCCAGGAGATTACCTGGGTTCAGCCAAGGCCCACGTGGATGACCATGATGCCAACTCTCTCTCCACAGAGGTGGACACAGGCATCCACGTGAAGACAGAGGACATCCAGAGCTACGACGAGGACTCCTCCTCTCTGAGAGACTATTCAGATATCGATCCGGACTGTGATGCCACGACCAGGTCGTGTCCTCTGCCTGAAAGGGGGGAGAGGGAGACAGCTGGCAGGGGAGGTGGGAGGGTTGCGGTTGGTGATTCTAACCTTGGGATTAGGAGGGGAGAAGGAGGGGACAGGAGCAGTCCCTGCTCGAGTTCAGGGCCCACACTCCCCAGGTCCCATACAGTCAGCCCCATCTCATCCTCTGGTGGCTCTGGGAGCGGCATGATCCGCATGACCAGCTTTGCAGAGCAGAAGTTCAGAAAGCTGGAAGGGAGGAGCAGCGGAGGAACCACGCCGGAGAGTTCAGACCTCAATGTACCATACACGCACCCCATGAGAGCCATTTCCCCTGAGGTTAGTTAACTTGCTCTGTCACGCCCTTTATTCCCTGACGTCACCTTTCCATTTGTTTCGGCTGTTTAAGTCGAACCAAAACTGAAACGAATATTTTCAAAGATCACTTACCACTTTAATCGTCATGCATTATGTACTTTCTTTGTTCTGAAAAAAAAATAGGTATAAAAGGTTGAAATCAGTTTTTCTATTTTTGTCTCTTTAAAATAGCTCCGCGCACTTCAGCTTCTCTCAGCTGATCTTTTTTCTGATCCTCATGATGTCATCAGACGCTCATTTACATACAACCTATCAGATAATAACATAATCAAAATAATAATCAACCTGCATGCCCTTACTGCCAACCCTTGCTTGTAGTTGTCCCACAAAGGTCAGCTGAGGAATATTAATGAAGACTAGACCACTCCCTCACAGTTCACTTGAGAACAGTATGGATAAATGTATAAAAAAAATCACAATATTAGTCATTTACAAATGTTTGATAAATTAGTAATTTAAAAATTGTTGCTGAATGTTTTATTATGCTGTGTTCGAGGTTTTTAGAGATGAAAAGTGAAATTGGTTTACGGAGGTCGGTCCGACTTTAAAGCTCTTTTTTTTCCCCCCAGAAAGGCAAAAAAGGAACCCAGAATGAAGGTCTCTATAAGCTTAAAGTGTACATAATTCAAATCTCCTATCTACCCACTTCTCTTTAGATCTCTGGTCCCCCAATGCCAATCACGTCCCCATCTCCAGCCACGCCCTCCCCAAGAGACCCCTCCCACCTGCTTGCCTCAGAGATGGTGCACCTGAGGATGAAACTTGAGGAGAAACGCAGAGCTATCGAAGCCCAGAAGAAGAAGGTATGGCGCGAGGGAGAAAGGGCTGAATGCATAGATATATATGTCATTAATATGCGATGTATGTCATTAATATGCAACTGTATAGCTGGACACCAATTCAGTATAATTGTTAATTTATTATTAATTTCTCTCAATGGTATTGAATGGGAATGAAATTCGGCTATTGTGGCGTGGCGGTCTATTCCGTTGCCTACCAACAGGGGGATCCCGGGTCAAATCCTCTTGTTGCCCCCGGCTTGGTCGGGCATCCCTACAGACACTATTGGCTGTGTCTGCGGGTGGGAAGCGGGTTGTAGGTATGTGTCCTGGTTGCTGCACTAGCGCCTCCTCTGGTCGGTCGGGGCGTCTGTTTGGGGGGGAGGGGGAACTGAGGGGAATAGCGTGAGCCTCCCTCATGCAGTATGTGACATGTGTGACAGTATATCGATAGTGTCAAATTTCTTGTGATTGTCAGGATATAGATATTATACATATCAAACAGCACTATACAGTTGTATGTGTCTTGAGAAATTTGAGATCCCCTTATCTGGTACTAGCATCACATTCCACCAGGGCTTATTGTCGACCATATCTCTCCTACCCCAACTGTTTAAATAAAGAATAGAAGTAACCGAGGTGAGTTGACTGCCCTACTCTACTTTTTGAAAAGAAATAAACGTCCTTGTCACACTCATCTCTCGCTCATGCCAGGTGGAAGCAGCTTTTACACGACATCGTCAGCGGATGGGGAGAACAGCCTTTCTCAATGTTGTAAAAAGAAAAGGAGTCGTCCCTCTCAGCTCCAGCCCAGCGGAGGCAGAGACACCCTCCCCGGAGCCACTTTCATCCTTGAAGGGAACTGGTCAGGGCAGCCTGGGGCCTGCGGAGAGGTGCAAACCAGACGGCGCGGCTCCCAAGTCACCCTGTGAGGACGGTGGAGGTGGGCAGCTCACAAAATCTAGAAAAAATAATGGAAACGAACCGGATTTAACCGAATTGGACCGAAGTTGTATCTCAGAGTTGGTGTGTTCTGCTGTGCTATTAGACCTCGAGATGCTGCCAATGATCAGCATCAAAGGGAAGCAATCACGACTTCCAACATTATTGTAATAGTGTACGACCACGGTTGTGTAGACTCGCTAGCCCTTGGTTAACCTGTCGGACCCTTTAGTTGACTGGTTAGCCCGTGGTGCGGGGAAACCCGGTTCGATTCCCGCCTGCCTCCTGAATTCTCGCTACATTTGGTGGCAGCGGTGGGGTGCATATGTGTTCAGAGGTGCGAGGGGGAGCTGACATCCAGAAGCGCGGGGAAGCGCTTTCTGGGGGGGGGTAGTATAACAGTGTACGACCACAGATGTGTAGCCCCGCCCGTTAGCCAAGGGCTAGCGAGTCTACACATCCGTAGGTGTACGCTATTACACTACCCCCCTCCCTCGGGAATCGCTAGCCCTTGGATAACTGGTCGGACCCTTTATTTAACTGGTTAGCACAGTCGCCCATGGTGCGGGGAATCCAGGGTTCGAGTCCCACCTGCCCCCTGAATTCTCGCATACATATGTGTATGTTGTAGGGGTAACACTCCATTAGCCAACGTAATACTAAGCAGTCGTCCGTGTGTGTCTGAAACATGAATGTGAATGCATGCTTCCTGGTTTACCAACAGGCTGCATTGCGTAAGAAAATGTGAGTAACAACACTGCACACAGCTGTTTAATGTAGCGTTGTTCGTGTTTTCTTATACAGCTGTATGCAGGCTTGATATCCGCATTTTCTCATACAATGCAGCCTCTGAAAAAACCATGAAGTTAGTTTTTGGATTTGTCTACCCAAGATGTCCCTGGTGGACACTTTGCTGCACCACTTTCAGAGACACACACAAGACCGTTCAGTATAATGACTGAAGGGAGTGTCATCCTTACAACAAACTGAGATAATGTTGAAAATCGTGATTGTTTCCCTTTAGATGTGTAATCGATTGATTGACTGATTTGATCAATTTCTCATGTGACGGATTGATTGATCAATTATGTGGTGGTGCTCAGGCATGACTCCAGGGGAAGTCGACCTCGCGGAGTACACGCGCTCCATTGAGAGGCTCAACACCTCGCTGGGCTTCCTGCAGACCGAGATGCAGCGTCTGGCACAGCAGCAGGAGAGGATCATGGCCATGAGGGAGCAACAGCAACAGGCCTGGGTCATACCTCCCCCTGCTCCATCCCCTCACAGGTACCCACTCCCCCATACCGGATAACAATGAAATCCCATCACCAGGGGTAGATTTGTGGAGGGATGCAAGGGGGTGCCATTCCCCACTTTCCATCCCTTTTCGGATAATGGCGCTCTGTGATGAATCTTAATTAAGGAATCTTGGTACCTATGGAGAAATATATTGTCGATATTTAATTTCTATCCATATTAAGAGATTTTCACACCAGAAACAGCGAATAGTTTTTAAATACACTTGGCATAAGAATGTCTTTCATGGTTAAGAGTATGCTGGCCTATGGAACAGTTTAAAAGGTAATTGTGATTTTGTTTTTCGAAGCATCCTCCCACCTACCGCCAGAAAGGTTGTCCCCACCATCCTCCTTGAATTTTTTTTTTTACAAATCCACCACCACCAATCACTCCGTATTGAGATTAAACACATATCACGATGCTAGTATGGTTTTCCTCTCTCCTTACAGACAGCTTCGTGAGCTTCGCAGCAGCAGCGTGGCAGGCCGGGGGTCGGGCAGAGGTTCTGTAGGATCCTTGTCTCCGATCTTGTCTTCATCCGGCTCACCCAGGGCTCCCCACCGCTCTCCGGTTGGCATCAAGCGACGACCAGCCTCTTTCCACGCCAGAACCCCCAGGACGCCGCGGCCAAACGATCTGAAGGTCACCCCCTTCAGCCGGATGCTCAACACCCCCACCTCAGTGGACAGCCTACCCAGACTGAGACGCTTCTCCCCCAGCCAGACCCAGCTTAGCTCCTTTGCCTACCTGGGCCACGATGAGGGGCCCGGGGCGAGCCAGAACCAGGAGCTGAAGGAGAACCAAAAAAACAATAAGAACAAAGCAGAGACGGCCGTTAAAAAGAGTGCAAGCACTCCTCCGTCCCCTACTAAAGAAGAAGCCAAAGAGAGGAAGGAAGCGAGAAACGAGGAGAGGAAAGAGGAGGATCAGGTGAAGTCAGCAGGGTTCAGACAGACCTGGTTGTCAGATGTGTTCTATCAGCCAGTGTCTGAGGTCCAGGCGTCCCGCAGTGGCCGGGTGAAACCAGACCCCCAGACTGAGCCCCAAGGCAGAAGAGACCTGGTGGAGGTGCCTCTGTCTGGACTTAAGCCTCCAGATGGCCAGGGTCATGAAACAGCAGGGGAGGCAGAGGCAGGAGGAGATGGGGAGGACCAGAAGATGTGCTGCGGGTTCTTCTTCAAGGTAAATGGCAGTAACACAACCCAAATGACAGTGTTATTACGCAGCAAACTATGTACAGTTGTGTAAAATAACTCATTGTGAAAAAATAACTCATTCGTTCATGGAGGAAATGCCTTATATTCATATCCTAGATATCCAGGGTAACCCATCTAGGATATTCTCTTGATATTCAATTTTCAAATAAATCCCGCTCACGGCTGTCAACACTACAGCTATCTAACTTGCAAGCTGCTTTAACCAGATTTGATGTGTTTCTGCTTTAATATACAAGTTGCTTCCTGTGTTTATTTTTTGCTAGTCTTTCTTCTGTAGTTCTTGTACGAACTTGGCAAGTCATTGGGGCCATCACTGGTAATGACAACAGATGTCTTAACAGGACACAATCCCAGTTCTCAACATTGTCTCTCTATATATGTTGTAGAGATAGCACCCCCTTAACAGCCATGGTACTGGGCAGTGTTGTGTGTGTCTCTGAAACGCCAAAATTGAGCATCCGAGCAAAGCGCCTGCCAGTGACATCTCTGGCAGGCAGTCCTTGAATGTGAAAACAACACTTTCTGCTACTTTCGGTGGGCTACATCAAAATACTCTACCCTGGTCTTGGTGGGCCGTCCCTACAGACACAATCGACCGTGTCTGTGAGTGGGAAGCCGGATGTGGGTATGTGTTCTGGTCGCTGCACTAGCGCCTCCTCTGGTTGGTTGGGGGCACCTGTTCAGGGGGGAGGGGGAACTGGGGGGAATAGCGTGATCCTCCCACGCGCTACATCCCCCTGGCGAAACTCCTCACCGTCAGGTGAAAAAAAGCAGCTGGCGACTCCACGTGTATGGTAGTCTCCAGCCCTCTCCGGATCGGCAGAGGGGGGTGGAGCAGCGACCGGGACGGCTCGGAGGAGTGGGGCAACTGGCCAAGTACAATTCGGAGACAAGGGAAATAAATAAATATTCGACATTGTATAGGAAAAGGAGAATAACAACACTACATGCAGCTGTTGTAGTGAATGCTACTGAATGCCATATGAAGACAGTGATGCACAGATTGTGCGCCGGAGATGTCACTGGCAGACACTTTTCTTTTTGGATTTTTCCCCCTTTTTCTCCCCAATTGTATTTACCCCACTCTTCTGAGCCGTCCCAGTCGCTTCCACACCCCCTCTTCTGATCTGGGGAAAGCTGCAGACTACCACATGCCTCCTCCGATACATGTGGAGTCGCCAGCCGCTTCTTTTCACCTGACAGTGAGGGAGTTTCGCCAGGGGGACATATAGTGCATCGGAGGATCACGCTATCCCCCTCCCCCCCCGTTCCCCCTCCCTCCCAAACAGACGCCCCGACCAACCAGAGGAGGCGCTAGTGCAGCGACCAGGACACTTACCCACATCCGGCTTCCCACCCACAGACACAGCCAGTTGTGTCTGCAGGGACGCCCGACCAAGCTGGAGGTAACACGGGGATTCGAACAGGCGACCCCCGTGTTGCTAGGCAACGGAATAGACCGCTATGCTACCTTGTTCACTCACACATGTTTGCCCGGTACAACATCTGTAGTGGTGTGTCTGTTGAAGTCATCAAGTGTGTGTGTTTAGGCCAGAGGACCCAAGAGTACATGGAACGTAGCTGGAAAAGAGGGCTGCTGGGTTTAATGTGTGCTCAGTTACTTAATCTATTTAACTGATACACGAGGCTTAATTATACACCTATCACATACGAATGAGATAAGGCTGGAAAGTTTGTACGCTGCTTAGTGAAAAGGTGATTCTGTTTGCTTTCGACGGCTGGAATTGCTCACTTAATACTTATGTCCTCACTGCCCTATTCAAACATTTCAAAATTGAATTTTAAGTGGGAGGCTGTGATGCGCTCTGACCTAATTCTGTCTGACTGTAGAAGCTGTGTAGCCAACTGGGTAACTTAATAGTCATTCATGAAAACCAAGATACTCATCGTTATGTGTTCTAAATGAATTTAAACAATTTAACCCAATGGTCTGTCTGCTGCCCCCCCCCCCCCACACACACACACACACACACATGTTCAGGATGACGTGAAAGGAGAGGAAGACATGGCAACAAAGAGGGCAGCTCTCCTGGAGAAGAGGATGAGGAGGGAGAAGGAGGCACAGGAGAAGAAGCAACAGCAGGAGCTGGACCAGGAGCAGAAGAAGGAAGCTGCACGGTGAGTCTGAGCTTCTCCCAGTCTCCATCTATCTGTCTATCTATCTATCTATCTATCTATCTATCTATCTATCTATCTATCTATCTATCTATCTATCTATCTATCTATCTATCTATCTATCTATCTATCTATCTATATTGTTATTTCTATCATTCTATCTATCTATCTATCTATCTATCTATCTATCTATATCTTGGTCTTTCTGTCATTCTATCTATCTATCTTTCTATCTATCTATATTGTTCTATCTATCATTCTGTCATTCTATTGTAGTATCATTCTGTCTGTCTGTCTCTCTTTCTTTTGTTCTATATTTGTCTTTCTTTCTCTGCCTATCACTTTCTTTCTAACTTTTGCTCTGTGTTTGTCTTTCTTTCTTGCTTGCTTGTCTCCTCTGTCTCATACAGTAAGACACAGGGTTTATGTGGCCCGTGCTGCAGCAGGTGTGATGAACCAGTTTTGTCCTTGATGCTGGAGGAGTCTCTTCAATTTCAGACATCAACAACAAAAACATGGTGTTTTACTTTGGCTAGCCCCTCAGAAGTAAACTTATTCTCCTCCTGTTAGGTTGAAAGCCGAGGAGGAGCAGCAGAAGAGGGACGACGAGAAGGCAAGGAGGGATTACATCAAGAATGAGTATTTGAGGAGGAAGCAGCTCAAGCTGATGGAGGACATGGACGAAGTCATCAAGCCCCGTGGGGGAAGTCTCAAGAAGAAGCCGCGTCCCAAATCCATCCACAGGGACAGCATGGAGTCCCCTAAACCGCCGGTCAAAGCAACTGGTAAGCGATACACAACACACAAACACACGGACACTGTGTGGTGGACAAGCATCCATGATTGTTTTTCGTGTTGTTGTTCTGCAGGGGTGCGTCCTCGAGGCTTCTCGGTCTCCAGCATGTCCCTGGCCTCTCTAAACCTTGCTGACAATTACAGCAACCAGTCCGACAACAAGAGAACCCCCAGGTAAGGTCCGACTGAGCAAATAACCGTTTAAAGGACCTTTCTAGATTCAAGATGTTCTCCTTCCCCCTTTTCTTTTGCTTCAGCAGCCAGATGAATTATTTTAGCTTTTTTCTGTTATGAATAAATAATAAGCAAGGCTCCGCGTTTTCGGTTTTTACTGATTTTCACCGGAAAATACCCAGATTTTTTTAAAAGGAGCAGATTGGTTTAAACTGATCTTCACCCGGATTTTATGTTTCCACGGATCCAAAAGTTGTTCCTGTTTGTGTGAGGTTATGTAACAGTGCCCTCTTGTGGAGAAATTTGGCATGCTGGATGGCTTCGAAAAATAAAAACCGAAAACGCTGAGCCTTGATAATAAGATATAAAAAAAATGTGGCGCAGTGGTTAGCGCGGTCGCCTCACGGGAAGAAGGTCCTGGGTTCGAGCCCCGGGGTAGTCCAACCTTTGGGGGTCGTTCCGGGCCGTCTTCTGTGTGGGGTTTGCATGTTCTCCCCGTGTCTGCGTGGGTTTCCTCCGGGTGCTCCGGTTTCCTCCCACAGTCCAAAGACATGTATGTCAGGTGAATTGGCCGTACTAAATTGTCCCTAGGTATGGGTGTGTGTCGGCCCTGTGATGGCCTGGCGGCCTGTCCAGGGTGTCTCCCCGCCTGCTGCCCAGTGACTAGTGGGATAGGCTCCAGCATCCCCGCGACCCTGAGAACAGGATAAGCGGTTTGGATAATGGATGGATGGATATAGAAAAATGCTCATACACTGATAACATATGCTTCGGTTTAAGGATGCATAAAATATTCTCAAATATGTAATGGTCTATAATGCTGTGCCAACACGAGTGCCACCCAAAAAGGAGTGGGGTGAGAAAAGGAAAGAAGGAAACGTGTCGGTGGATAATATATTATCAATGTGCTTCAGAAGAGACGGGCTCCAGGTTAAGTGACGAGCACAAAAGGATTCAAAGAATCACCTCCATCAAAGTAGTCGATGTGAATGTGACTGATATAAATGTGTTGGATGAAACAATGCAATAATGTCTCCTCATCAAGGCCTGCAGGGGGAAGTTTTAAGGTGAAATATCCATTTGCATTCAGTCTAACAGACGTTGTCGCATGTCCCCTGCCCTGCGCGGTTTACCTCAGAGCAGAGGTAGGATTTACAACTGCCACCAAGTGACACGTTGTCATCTTTACTACCGCCGTGAAGTCAGTAATTCCTTTCGAGCGAATGAAATACGTGTTGATTGGAGCGTAACCTCTCTCCCTGCAAGTCTAGACTGTACACTCTATGTCAAGGGTTGTGCGTTTAAATGGCGTCGTCAAAGCTTCCTCTACATGGTAATTTCCAAGCCAGTGTCTTTTAGTTACAAACTCTTGTGAGTAGATACCTTATGCCGTTCTTTTGCCCATTTCGGCCTCGATATGAAGAAAGAATCGCTTTAAGAGTCGTCCATGGGGGGCATCCAGGTGGCATGGCGGTCTATTCCGTTGCCTACCAACACGGGGATCACTGGTTCAAATCCCCGTGTTACCTCCGGCTTGGTCGGGCGTCCCTACAGACACATTGGCCGTGTCTGCGGGTGGGAAGCCGGATGTGGGTATGTGTGTAGTCGGTCGGGGTGCCTGTTCGGGACAGGGGGGATAGCATGATCCTCCCACTCGCTACGTCCCCCTGGCGAAACTCCTCACTGTCAGGTGAAACACATGTATCGGAGGTAGTCTGCAGCCCTCCCCGGATCGGCAGAGGGGGTGGAGCAGCGACCGGGACGGCTCGGAAGAGTGGGGGTAATTGGCCGGGTACAACTGGGGAGAAAAAAAAGGGGGGGGGTTGTTCATGGGGAAAAAATCTTTACTTGACTACTTTTTATTTTTCCCTTTTTCTCCCAATTTAGTGGCCAATCGATCCCTATTTTAATTCAAACACCCCCCCTCGTACTGCATGCGTTCGCCAACTGCATCTCTCCGGCCGGCAGTCTCGAAGGAGACGCCTCGCCACTTTCGTGACAAGGCGACTCCAGGCCGAACCACTGCTTCTTCCGACACACACAGAGACGCATTCTTGTGACGAACACAAGCCGACTCCGCCCCCCTCCCGAAGACAGCGCTGCCAATTATTGCTGCTTCATCGAGTCCGGCCATAGTCGGATCTGACGAGACCGGGGCGTGAACCCCGGTCCCCAGTGGGCAACTGCACCGACACAAAGCCGATGCTTAGACCGCTACACCACCGCGGACCCCCTACTTGACTACTTTTTAACTACGATCTCCTCACCATTCACACTCCGCTCTTGAGCACAAAGCTTGAGTTTCTAGCAAGACAGTGTCTACTCTCAGCGTTCACTCTATTTATTCTTGTAGAGAGACTACAGATCAAGCTCTTGTTTCAGTCTCAGGAAGGATATGAACACGTGATCGTGTGATGATTGTTTTGTATTTCTGAGGTTTGTGACTTGTTTGTGATGTTCAAATTGACTTTGTACCCCCTGTCAGGCTCACACGCTGCATCCTGATCCTCTTTTATTTCTCTCTGTCTTTTCCCCTCTGTCTGGCTCTCTCTGTTTTTGCATGCATCCCTCAGAGGCAATAAGATAGCTTCTGGCCATATCTCGTTCTTTCTAAGCTCTCCAAAGGAGAGAAAGGGAAGGTTAGTAAGGATGCCAAGAACCTGTGCCCAACAGATAAACAACAGGTGTATTGTAACTGATGTTCCGAAGCTTTGTGTTGACACCGGTACCTCCCCACAGGGATGGGGCAACATGATCCAGAAAGGGCCGGTGTGGGTGCGGGTCTTTGTCGCAACCAAGCAGTTACACACCTGAGTCTATTAATCAACCAATAAATAGTCTTTGCTGAGGACCTGGATTTGTGGACTCGGGTGTGTAGCCGCTTGGTTGGAACAGAGACCTGCACCCACACCGGCCCGTTGTGGATCATGTTGCCCATCCCTGCTCCACATTTATGAACCCATGATGTGTTGAACATGTGAGGTGTTCGTACTAGCAAAAAATTTGACTCATCTCATACTCATGTTTGTACACATGTTTGTGAACACACACACACAAATATTATTCAGTCAAGTGTTGAGCACATTGTAATAATTGTGCCTGCACACCCTACATGCCTGGGTGACCTCTCTGCTCTGCTTTATGCCCGCTTTAGGCCCGCCGCTCTCTACTTTGCCCATCTGCTGTAGTGTCTCTCTCAGATGACTTTGTTCTCGCCACTCTTCGCTTGCCTCTCTGTGTCTAACCGCTCCGCTCCCATTCCCTGCAGACTTACTTGAGCTCCGAACCTAACCATAGCCCAGCCATAATGACAGGACTCAGATTTAGCACTGCTTGGCTGAACATGCCTTTCCGCCCCTCACTGCACAGCCACCGACATGGCGTCCATGCAGTGCGCAGTATGTGATGTGATGCAAGAGAACAGGCACGGTCGGGAGAATTGTGTCACAGCCTCTGACCTTGTTTTATTTCTCTATCTGTGTCTGTGTCAAATATCTGTGCCTGTTTGTGTTGTAAACCGTTTGCATGGGCTTTCATGTCTTGCACCTATGTGTGTGTGTGTGTGTGTGTGTCTGTCACGGGTTCTCTCTGTTGTTACGTTTGTGCACGTGTCATTTGTTTGTGTGTGTGGTCATCTCCAGGCCAGACTCTGCAGAGGGCTTTTCCTCTTGCCCATCAGCCGGTAGCCGGAACGGAGAGAAAGACTGGGAGAATGAATCCACCACCTCCTCCACCCCCTCTAACACTGAGTACACAGGTACCGGACACGCTGCACGCTCTGTGATACACCAGGATGACTCAATATTTACAGGGCCGCTAGCTAAACCGAGCTGTGGTAGCACTGACAGAAACGTCAGTAAGGATAGGATGTTTTTGATGTAGAGGTTGTGGACTACTTCAGTATAAAGGGATTATTTGATTATCGCTGGTTTGAATCCCCGTGTTACCTATTGCTTGGTCGGGCGTCCCTACGGACACAAATGGCTGTGTGTGTGGGTGGGAAGCGGATGTGGGTATGTGTCCTGGTCGCTGCACTAGCGCCTCCTCTGGTCGGTCGGGGGGGCCTGTTCAGGGGGGAGGGGGAACTGGGGGGAATAGCATGATCCTCCCACGCACTACGTTCCCCTGGTGAAACTCCTCACTGTCAGGTGAAAAGAAGCGGCAGGCGACTCCATGTGTATAGGTGGAGGCATGTGGTAGTCTGCAGCCCTCCCCGGATCGGCAGAGGGGGGTGGAGCAGTGACTGGGATGGCTCAGAGGGGGGAGACTCGCCTATTGAAATACTGTATGTGTTCTCTCCACACCCAGGACCCAAACTGTACAGGGAGCCCAGTGCCAAGTCCAACAAGCACATCATCCAGAATGCACTGGCTCACTGCTGCCTCGCTGGCAAGGTCAACGAAGGGCAGAAGAACAAGATACTGGATGTAAGTGTTGTTTGTGCGTGTGTGTTAATGTATAAAATCTGTAGGTGTCTTTTTATCTAGGGCTGGGAAACAATTCAACAGTACAAGTCAATTGTGTCCCAGTGGTATTTGGATATTGCGATAACATGATACACAATTGTTTGTTATCTAAATGAATGAAAATGAGAACCTGTTACCTGAAAGTTCTCACAAAATGAGGCCTGAAATATTTGAAGGCCGTGGCGCGATGGTTAGCATGGTCGCCTCACAGCAAGAAGGTCCTGCGTTCAAACCCCGGGGTTGTCCAACCTTGGGGGGTCATCCCGGGTCCTTTCTGTGTGGAGTTTGCATGTTCTCCCCGTGTCTGCGTGGGTTTCCTCCAGCTGCTTCGGTTTCCTCCCACAGTCTAAAGACACATAGGTCAGGTGAATCGGCCGTACTACATTGTCCCCTAGGTGTGTGTGTCGGCCCTGTGATGGACTGGCGGCCTTGTCCTGGGTGTCTACCCGCCTGCCGCCCAATGACTGCTGGGATAGGCTCCAGTATCCCGCGACCCTGATTCGGATAAGCGGCTTGCATAATGGATGGGTAGATGGATATTTGAAGGCGTATTATTTGAAAATTGGCTGTGATTTGTTGTGGTACTTTTACACGTGATGAACTTCAGTTGGGTTCTTAAACATGTTTTTTTCCACATAGATAAGCAGATATCGTGAGAGATTATTGATAATAGATAAATCAATATCAGTAAGATTTGCTGTAGTTATTGTGACACACACACACACACACACACACTCACATATATTTCTTTCCTCTACCTACTGTAGGAAATGGAGAAGTCCGAGGCCAATAACTTCTTGGTGTTGTTCCGTGACGCCGGATGCCAGTTTAGGTCGGTGTACGCCTACTGCCCCGAGACCGAGGAGATCACCAAACTAGCTGGCATCGGTCCCAAGAGCATCACGACCAAAATGATCGAGGGCCTGTACAAGTACAACTCGGACAGGAAACAGTTCAGCAACATCCCGGCGAAGACGATGTCCGCCAGTGTGGATGCCATCACCATCGCCAGCCACCTGTGGCAGACCAAGAAACAGGGGACGCCCAAAAAATTGCTGCCAAAGTAGCGCCAGAGTCCCAGGCCGAAGCTGGACCTGAATACGTCTGGAGCAGATATGTAGGAATTTGTGGATTTGTTGTTTTGTTTTTGTTTTTTGTTGTTTTTTGTTTTTGTTTTGTTTTTTCATTAAAAAGGACACATGGCCCCGCTGACATAATCACAACTGGAATGTAGAACAAACTACAGTTAAAAAGGAGCCTCGCGGACCGTGTTGTCGAGAGACAAAACTGACTCACACTCTTGATAATTTAAATGGGCACGTGTGTATGTCAGCATGTGTATCCACGTTCTTGTGTGCCAAAACAAAGGAAGGAAGAGAAGAAACGAGAAGATTGGGCGGACCAATGCCTTACCTAGTTGAACCACTGAAGCACTGAATGTCACGCCTCCGAGTGAGGCCGAGTTTGGTTTCCCTAAGTTGATCATGTGTGGCCTTATGCTTGTTTTGTGTGATATTTAAGCGCTGTGAGTGTTAAAGGTTGTCGTGTAAGCGTCTCATGCAAATTCTGTTGTGATGCAGGAAAAAAAAAACATCACCCCTAACCACGGGTCGGGAATCACCCTTTTCCTCACTCCGTATTCGTTTGAAGGGTGAACGGTCAGATCGGGAATCGGCTAGACGCAAAAAAAATAATAAAAAAATTGGGCGAGAGTTTTGCTAATGTGTAGGCATGTATTTCCACGTTACTGACAAGCCGCTCAGATCCGTTTTGTGTGTGTGAGTAGTAAAGTGCCAAGATGAGTGAGGAAAATACCTCAGTTATTGATTGCCATTACTTCCCCACATGTGTATGATGAAGAAATCGGTTGTTGGGTGTCGTCGAACCGGTTCTGCAAAGCACCTGCAACTGACTTTTAATTTATTTCATTTTTGGAGATCTTTTAAAAAGAGTTCGAGGGTTTATTCAGAGAAACATGATTATACTTTATGTCTTATGAGTTTAAATTAGTTTGTATATAACTGCTACCCCATTCAAAATGAATGAGTCGGCTTTTAGTAGCTTTTATCATTTATCACACACACACACGCACATGCACACGTGTATGAGTATATTGTAATATGGGGCCTTTTTTTTGTGCGACAGATGCAAAAAGTGTGATCTTTCACCAGTATCACTGATAGGTCTGTACTTAGTAGTAGGAAACCCAGAAATCCATCCATTGTCATCCATCAGGAGTTAAGATAGCCAACAAAGCGTCACTTTATTGTGGATATTGTTTTGATAATTAGATTCCAACTGCCCTGAAAAGTAGTTCACAACTGTAAATAATAAAATGAATCCACCTCGAGACCCTGACCCACGGTAGTTGACTAAACTGCTAAGCCTCCGCATTGAAATTGAAGTACTAATCACAAAACTGTTTCCACTTCAGGAATTCCGTGCTTATTATTTTACTTTTACTCATGTCATATTTTTATTATTATTATTATTATTATTAAGTGGTCGTTTATTATGGGTTCATGCTGTACAGATATATTTTATCATATAGAAGTATTTTTTGTAACCCGCATTTGCTATTTGGAGGTTTTGACTGAGCAGCATAAGTGTTGAAGGAAATGTTGAGAGCGAAGTGTAGCTGGGCAAATGGGAAGGCTTGGGCGCCAAGTCTCGCTGTGCCGAATGAGTATGAGTATGAGTATGTGTATGTGAAGTCTTAACTTTTTTTTTCCAATTCTGCAATTTCTTTTTCCTTTTCAACTCACTTACTATGCTCAGTTGTACATGAAATTATGTTTTTTTTTCTATTCATTTGAGCTCTATTAAAATGCAGACTATCAACAGTATTATTGTCTCATCCTTAATGTGTTTGTTTCAAGATGATATCTGTGGTTGCACATCCATCTTAGTTTGACTCCACTTTTCACTACGTGATCTACACAATGCTAATTCCCACTTTTATCACAATCAATAATATATATGGGATAGAATGAGATGATGGATGAGATGAAATTCACTGTGACTGAGACACCAATAAGCAAATGCATTATCATGCAAGTATTTCTAATCATGCAGGCCTTTCTAATCACAGTTTATTCTTCTATTACTGTAAACTAGCACAGACTAAACCTTCCACTTAGACTATATATATATATATATATATATATATATATATCCCCGTGACCATGAGAGCAGGATAAGCGGTTTGGATAATGGATATATAATACTGTGGTCTATCTTCTGACATTTCATGCTACCGATCAAGTGGTCCTACGAAGTGTTATTACACATGAGCAGGTTAGGATTACTATAAATTTGTGCTGTGGTAGGCCAATTCAACGGTAGGTGGGACACAGTCAGAACAATGATTAGAAAAAATCTCAGCTTGATGGATTGGAAAAATTAAGAGGTAACCACTGGCTGAAAGATATTATGAAATGACTGGTACTTCATAAACAGCATAAAGCGGTTTGGATGATGGATGGATGGATGGATGGTACTTCATACTGAGAGAGAATTAGAGTTATTCAGGGTAGACTTGAAAGGGTTGGATAAAACATGGAAACCTTTGAGATCCCTTGATTTCCAATCCCAAGGCCAAAACTGACACATGACATACCTGAACTATTGCACTCGAACACTTTTGAATATATAGATAATTGTGGTCTCTCCAGAAAGATAACCCCTTGTAGGATTTTTCTTGAAGTGTCAGATTTTACTCAAGTATTACGCAACTGAAATTGCAGAAGCTCAAAACAGTGGTAATTAAAATGTATCCTCGCCTAAGGCAGAAATCCTTATTTAAAGGAAAACAGCTTCCTTTGGCTTTGTTATTTTGAGCCTATGACTCAATGGAGCTATTGCCATAGGTCCTGCCAGTTGTCTCTTCAAATTGGATTATATCAAATTATGAGCATTTTACATTATTTTTGCTACACGTAGGCAGATCCCTAAAATGCCCTTTTGGGGTGTCTCCAAATGGTGTTATGGGCCTTTTGAAGTGTGCAAGACAACATATTCTAGACGGCCCCATGGGGGTCTGGTAACATTTGAGATGGTGTCTAGAGGAGAAAGATAATTCGGTGATCAGAAAGTAGATGGGTGGGATGGGAGGGGCACTCCCAGGGGGCGTAGCAGGAGGGTGGGTGTATGAGGGGAGGGTGAACTGAGGGAGGAACAGCAGGAAAGGTTGTTATTTTATAGCCATCTATTCCGCGTGTCGTCTTTTGCTGTTTTGTACTGGGATGAGAAGGGGGTTGGAAAAACGGAAGCTCGCAACATATTGCTGCAAAAATATGTGCGATTTAAAATGATAATAATAATACTGATTGATACACATATTGGGGGAACACTGCAGGTCACGCAGAGCTGTTCCTATCTAAGAAAGAGAAAACGAAGGATAAACTCACGTCTCTGAGAGAGAGAGAGAGAGAGAGAGAGAGAGAGAGAGAGAGAGAGAGAGAGAGAGGGGGGGGGAGAGGGAGAGAAAGTGCGAGACAGAGCAAGAGAGAGAGAGAGAGAGAGAGAGAGAGAGAGAGAGAGAGAGAGAGAGAGAGAGAAAGCGCGCGAGAGAGAGAGGGAGAGATAGTGCGAGACAGAGCAAGAGAGAGAGCGAGAGAGAGCGAGAGAGAGAGAGAGAGAGAGCGAGAGAGAAAGCGCGAGAGAGAGCGCGAGAGAGAGAGAGCGAGCGAGCTGTGATATGAGTCGACAGACGGAGGCGCTTCCGCTGTGACAAGCAGAGCCTGTGTAGAGGAACATACCAGTAAGGAGGATCCAGTGAAGGGAGGAGAGCCGCGGAAGACGAGAGAAGGAGCTAAAATAGGAGCGGACAGGGCGGACAAACGCAGAACAATACCATCGTGACAGCAGACGTCAACAGACCAGCAACGCCTGAAGATTTGTATCCCATGTTTTTGTAGACACAGGTGAGAATTAACCGGCAGTCGTTGTCCGCACCCCGCCCGTCTGTCCGGCTAGCGGTTAACTAGCGCCTGGCTGGCGTTAGCGGACCATGGTGGTGATGATGATGATGGTGATGATGGTGTGTGTGTGTGTGTGTGTGTGTGTGTGTGTGTGGCGTTCTGCTTTTTGGCCTGTTGGACTACTTTGACTTTTCCGTGTCTTCTTTGATTCCGCCTGTCCGCGAAATGAGTTGGCCGTGTATGGCCGCTTAGCCTCCTCCGTCCCTGCGCGTTAACGTTACTTTAATCCGGTCGCTAAATTGGCTAGCTAATTGCCGCTAACCACTAGCTAAGCTCCTTATAGCTCCCCGCTGCTGGTGTTGTTTATTAGCTAGCTTCCGTCCTAGCTAGCCGGATAACGGGGCTGCGTTGCTTGGCCGATTAGGAAGCTAGGCAGCTGGGTGGCGAACGCCCGCCCCTCAGTGCTCAGGTGCGCTAATGCCGTCCGTAATAGCTCGTTTCCATCTGTGTAATTAGACGGCAGCAATAGAAAGACGACTGTACACCCTGGTCATTCCTGCACAACTTCTGGACATTTAACCAGCGTGGACTCATGCGGTCAAATGCTCGGTGCTGTCGTTGCTGAGTGAAAATGCAAAAGTGCAACGTGAATCCAGCCAACGTTTAGTTTGCTTGTGATTTGCTAAAACCGACTGTAGACTGTGAACACTGTCCCCCCACCCCCCTTTGCTCTGATCATCGGATAATGGAAAGGTGCCTCGTTGATGAATTCATTTTGTTAGTGGTCCTCTCGATGTAATGCCAAAGGGGTTGGCCAGTGCCTGTTTAGATCAAAATGCCAATTTAAAATAAACCTTTCGACAAACCAAAAGTTGCTTTTTAAGTTGTCGCAGCAACTGCCCTCGTGTGGGACAGTGACAACAAATCATTTGGGTGTAGGTCAGGTAGACAGCGTGCAGCAACAAGTGACTTGAAAGGGTTATAGCCTGATATCAGAGAATGTGTTTCTAATACCACCATGCATGCCCTTGCTGTAAGGCTCAAACCGTTTCATTTTCATAATGTGACCTTTTCACGAACTCGCAACTGTGTTTTATTTTCAGCATAAATAAGTGTGTTTTGCACACCCTAGAGTCATGGAATTTACTATTCCTCTGTAGGGCGATGATGAAAATATTTAATTTAGGAGCTACAACAGTATTTTCTGCTAAAGCAGATGCAGACTTATGCATGAATCCCCCTTTTGTGTTGAATAGTAGAGGAACCAGCGTTTCTTTTCTGAGGGATTGCACCAAGTTATATTTACACTGTCTTTTCTTTCGGTAGCCCGTCGTCACCATGACAGCGGAAGAAACAATAAATGTGAAGGAGGTGGAGATCATAAAGGTGATCCTGGACTTCCTGAACTCCAGGAAGTTGCACATCAGTATGTTGGCTCTGGAAAAGGAGAGTGGCGTCATTAACGGACTCTATTCTGACGACATGCTGTTCCTCAGGTAGATGCAGAAAAACTAACAATCACACTGCACATTCTAGATTATAAATGACTCTTCTACAGAGCTAAGATGTACTACTTCATTGGAGCTGGTTTCAGGTGGCACATCAGGCCTCCATACATCAAGCTTTTATGGACCTTATGGTTTCACATTGTATCCTCAACACTGCGGATTGTATAACATTGAAGTGCTGCATCAGATTTGAGTGCATTTTTGAAAGTGAGTCAGCACTGTGTTGTATGGAGACTTACACAGCTCATCTTGAGCGTGAATCTGTTATCTTGAGTGATGGAATTGTGTCAGTTGCACAGCCTCCATTAATGACTCTTTGTTCATCACTGTGCGAAAGATAATTAATTAGAGAGTACAGTAATTAAGGGTGAAAAAGACTCTCAAAATAGTTTGTCCACACTTTTGTCATGTACCCTTTTTTTCCAGCAAAGATTTGTTTGAAGTTGCGCCTTATGGGATATTTGAAAAAGTTATTGTTACAGTGTTTACGTGTTTATTAATGAAGTGCTGTTTGATTTCAGACAACTTGTACTTGATGGCCAGTGGGATGAGGTTCTGCAGTTCATTCAGCCTTTAGAGTTCATGGACAAGTTTGACAGAAAAAGGTGGGAGAGTAACCCCTAACCCTCGCAGTATTGGTGCCATGCGTATGCCAAAGCATGTGCTGCCACATACCTTTATAAGTTCATACATATTGGTTCATATAAAAAGGCACCATAGTGAGGTAAAACCTGACATGGCTTTGTGAGACTATTTCAAATGTCATCTGTAACATACATGTCATGTTGTGTCCAGATTCCGGTATATAATCCTGAAGCAGAAGTTTCTGGAGGCTCTGTGTGTGAACAATGCCATGTCTGCAGAGGATGAGCCCCAGCATGTGAGTCAACACAACAGCTATTTTCAATAGACTTCTTTTTTGTTTTTTAACAATTCAATCACAAGCTTATGCTGCCAAATGAAATATCAAACATTTTGAACCCCTTTGTTACACCTTTGTTACATTTTTTTTCACAGAGCTGCAACAAATTGGAAGCTTCTCGTTTATTCAAAGGAAGTTGAATCAGTTCGTTTCATTCATGAATGAAATGTTTCTCTCAATAAACATTGTGTCCAGATGAACTGATTCAGCTTTCTTTGATTTTCTTACCAGGATTATTGATTATGCATAAAGACTTCTCATTTATTGCTAGGATTAATCTATAGAAAGCTCGACAAAATAAAAAAAACACTGAATTTAAAAATGATTTATGATGTGAATGTATTTGATATAAAAATGGCGAATAAAAATGGTGATCCTATTTGGCTTGATTTTCAATATTTTTTTGTTTGTTTGTTTGCCCCCCCCCCCCCGCAATGTTCCATTGTCCAGCCACATCACTGATCAGCCCTGTTTCTATCCCACAAATAAAGTACTGCAATGTCCCTCCAGTCACCTATCATGATCATTGCAGATGCCCATGATTACTGATTGGTCATAAAACCCCTAATCAGGCCTTACTGATTGGCCAGTTACTAATACTTGTTCAACTTGTTCTTGCTACGTCTGCTCCAGTACTCATTCTCTTTCATACTCAAACACACAAATGCAAACATATCCTGCAGACATTGCTTGCTGTCTGGCTCATCCCCTTTATTTGGACTGGCTGTAGGCCTCATGTCACATGGCATTGCTGTGAAGGTAGCCTGAGTCAATCTGCCACAGCTATCGGGTCTCATTACTGGATTAGAATTGGAGTCTTTGGCCATCTGCGCAGCTTTTGTGTGCATGCTCTCCAGCAACTGTGTGAACCAAGGTGATATCACACGGGCCTGCTTTTGTGCTCATTAGAATTGTTACCAGAATGTTTAGAGAGGGTTTCTTCTTTTTTAATATTTGGAATCTAGTCGTCTTTTGGAATATGAAGAAATCTGTAAGACGGAGAATGATTTGTTTTTCATCTCATTTGTCTTCTATTTAACATTAGCCTTGAATCTTGTCTTTTTTAAATCTCACTAACATTCAGAAGTCACCCTTGTCGTCATAGTGTTTCTGGTGATAAATCTCTTTTAAAAAGAATACTGAGTTAAAGTCCCAGTTGTTCAGTAAGAAAGAACTGCAACTGAAACATCTGTCACAGTTTAAAAATTTGTTCTTATATTTCAGTTGGAGTTCACAATGCAGGAGGCAGTCAAGTGTCTTCATGCCTTGGAGGAGTTCTGTCCGTCTAAAGAAGACTACAGCAAACTGTGTCTGCTGCTCACCCTTCCTCGCCTCACCAACCATGCTGAGTTTAAGGCAAGGGGCCTGTAGAATGAAATGAACCGTACTGTAGCTGACATGCAATGGCGATGATTATTCTGGGATGAATTGGAAGATGTATGTGTTTAGCATGCATGTTAAACAAGTATGCTGAATTCTGGACTGCTGCTTGTGTTCCCCAGGACTGGAACCCCAGCACTGCAAGGGTACAGTGTTTTGAAGAGGCCTGCACCATGGTTGCAGAGTTTATCCCCGCCGACAGGAAGCTGAGCGAGGCTGGGTTCAAGGCCAGCACGAACCGCCTTTTCCAGCTGCTCCTCAAAGGCGTGCTCTATGAGTGCTGTGTAGAGTTCTGCCAGGTAGGAGGAGCTGCAAGTTTGAAATGATCACAGCCCGAACTCAGATTTTGGGGTATTCGCCTCAGCAAAGGCTTTAATTCTTGTACCTACGTATATTGTACCTTTATTCTGGTCTGATTTACAAAATCAAAGCCCTAAAAAAATTCAGTGTCCATGTGATTCAAAGGACCAAATTACCCATTTGTGCTCCGATCATGGGCCTGATCTGAGGTTTTAATTCAGGATTTTAGAACATACGGTTAAAATCAATGACCTTTGTCACAAATGGCTCCATTTGGAAGGCTGATTATAGCATTGTGATTATTTGCAAATACTTCTTATAAGCTCGAACAGGAGCCAGGAACTTTTCTGACCAGTTATTCGACTTTGCTTCTGACCGCAAACCACTAGCTAACAAATGGGTTAGCCTCATAAGATAGAAAGTAAATATGTGAATAGATACACTGTGCCTACCTCTAGGTTGGATAAATGAAATAAGTTATTGAGTCATGGGCTCACTGCACCAATTTATTTATGTGCGTACTGATACACAGAGCAAAGCAACGGGAGAGGAAATCACGGAGAGCGAGGTTCTCCTGGGTGTGGACATGCTGTGCGGGAATGGCTGTGACGACTTGGACCTGTCCCTGCTCTCCTGGATGCAGAACCTCTCCCAAAGTGTCTTCTCCTGCGCCTTCGAACAGAAGCTGCTCAACATTCATGTGGACCGGCTGGTCAAGCCTGCCAAAACCGGCTATGCCGACCTCCTTACCCCGCTCATCAGTAAACTCTCCCCCTACCCCTCATCCCCGCTGCGCCGCCCCCAGTCCGCTGACACCTACATGTCTCGTTCCCTAAACCCGGCGTTGGATGGCCTGTCCTATGGGCTGTCCGGTCAGGACAAGAGAGGGCCCGGGGGCGACCCAGCTGGAGGTAAAGGGGTCTCTCCCATGTCCCACTCCTTCGCAAACTTCCAGTACCCCGGCAGTGGAGGCCAGAGCCTGAACCGGAGTCTGATGATGGAGAGCTCCGGCTGCCACAGCATCTTTGAGGAATCCCCTGAGAGGTACACATAGGCTTGATTCATATCTTAAAATCTGAAATGACTTTCTGTTGTCCTGAAAAACAAAAAATACTTAATAAGAGGTACAATAGAGGGAGCGCCTGTGAATTTTTAGATATTTTGGTCTTCCATAACACCTAGTTCGAAATGGGAGTATGTGACCTCAGTGAGCAGCAAGCTAATTATAGTGATTATGGTATGTCGTAGGTATAACAACATCCAGACACTTATCTGTTGTTGTGGGTGTGTTCTCTTGCATAGCTCCAGGACAGACACACCCGTGGACAAGATGCTTAGTTCAGGTGGAGCCCAGAACCTGAGGCCTGCCTCAGCCCCTGGGGAGGACGCTCCATCAGGTGGCTCTGCTGAAAGGAATGAGGTAAAGCCCAACATACTTGGCCTCTGGCTTTTATAGTGATTACCAAAGTGGAACCAAGTAATGAAAACATCTGTTCAGTTTGCAGATGTAATGGTGGTTAACTTGATACATTTTGCACTCTTCTCTCTGGGAAGCACTAATAATAGAGGGGACCTCATTAGAGTTTCTCCCACAAACAGTCAATGTTTCCTCTTCTTGTTTTCAGTGTCTTGAATGGGAGTTGCCTACCACAGCAGTCTAAATATAAGCCAGCCCTGAGAGATGAATGTATTTCAATGTGACGTCTTTGAGTCACTGAGTCATCCTTCTTTTGCACCTCCTTGTCAATCTGAATTATGTTTCAGCCCCCCAAAAAGCTGGCCTGTTTGGTTGGTTGGCTGACTGATGGATTATCCCTTCATTCCTGTCCTTTTCTACCTGAGTTGAAGTGAATATTATGGATGCCAGTCACCTGCATGCAGTTTTACCATAAACCCACTCGCACCATAGTCTCTCTATCCCTGTTGTTTCTATTCTGGGCCCCCTGAGTCATTGTGTCAAGTGTGTTTGTAAAGTTACCGCCATACCATCACCCTGGAGACACACAAAGAGGGCAGCAACAGAATGAGATGTTGGCCCTGTGTCACTCATTCTCTGTCCTTTGTAATTTCATCTACCATCCCTCCGCTTCCACGTGTGGCAGAGCACCGGTGACCCTCTGTTCACCTCGTATAGGGCCAAGCCTATCAGATAGCCTGGAAAGGAAGCTAAAAGCAGAGTGAAAATGATCTCTCTCTTTCTCTCCATTTTATTTCTACAAATCATCACATAAACATGCTCCACACACATACGCACATGCTAAAGTTGCACGTTGACTCAGCTGATGCACGTTTTCACGCGGCCTGTCTATTTGTGTTTGTTTTGCAGCTGCGCGACTCCACGGAAAAGTTTGAAGAGTACTACCGGCAGCGGCTCCGTGTGCAGCAGCACCTGGAACAGAAGCAGCAGCAGAGGCAGCTGTACCAGCAGATGCTTCTGGAGGGAGGGGTCCAGGAGGAACCCCCCGAGAGTGACATGCAGCATAGCCTCACTGAGAAGTTTTTGAACAGGTGCGGATGTTTCATCTGAGAGGTTACACACACTATCCCACCGGGATGACATGTTAGTAATGTATAGACTGTAGGAGTGCAGGAATGAGGAGACGGAGAGGTCGAGTCAATTCCGTTTACTCGCCACACAAAACAACACCGATACAGCACAATCTCTCGTAGCAACAAGCTAACAACTAGGCTGCAGAAAAAAATGGTTCCCCTTCCTGGGAAAATCTAAGCAGTGCCTACATCAGCACTCTGAACGTCTGCCTTAAAGGAGCAGCAGCCCCTGGTGAATCTATCCTCAATTGTGTATCACCACAAGACGAGTCCTGTGCAAAACCTACACATATATGCAGTGCAGAAGGCAACACAATTGCACTTTTTTCATGCAAGGACAGTGAATGTTTAACCCAGGCACACACACCAACACACCTTGCCAAAACTGAGCCTACTAATTTCAGTGGGGCTTTTAATATCGTAAGTACAATAGAGGAGCAGCTGACAGACAAAGAGTGGTAGGCACAGTGAGGGGGGCTGTTAATGATGGGTCCCATGTGGCTTTCTCCACTATGACATGCACCTCCCCGCCCCCACAACCTGTCCCCACACACACAAACATGCGCACAGTGCACCATCTGCGCCACCTCACCTTCTACATTTGACAGTTGCACACGCTGTCATACCTAGACTCCAACCGTATGTTATCCGCCATCAACACTACTGTCCCTACCAGTATACCAGCATTCATATCCTTTCAGAATACAGGCAGCGCACTTGCAACAAGCAGTACATGGGATTGGGACTCCGTGACAAAAACGATGTCCAGGAAAAATGTCTGTCTTTTTGCTCTGTCAGCAGAACAAAGGCCCTTTGATTTACCCCCCCTTTGCTCCTCCCTTTGCTCCCCCTCCCTCACACCTCCCTCAACCCCCCCCCCCCCCACCACCTCACCCTCTATGTTCCCCCTGCATTATTCACAAGGCTGGCACATAATGACATCATTACTTCAGTTGTTCTTTTGTTTGCTGCCCTTTGCAATTTTAACTAGACTCAGACAATACGTGCATGTCTGAATACAGTTAGGCTGTTAGTTTGAGGCAGCCTGCTGACCTGAAGAAAAGGTATAAACAGCCTTTTGGCAATTGTAAAAAGAAAGCAGTTTTCAACTTTTCCATTTATGTTACATATTACAAAAAGAAAATCTGAGATATTACACAAAAAAAATTCTTGAAACAAAATTGTCTGGAAAAGTCTGTGTGTATGCGTAGGTCAGTTAGAAACAGAGAGACAGAAGTATCGACCCATACTTGTTCAAGTGAGTGCTACTTGGTCTCCAGGTCCATCCAGAAGCTGGAGGAGCTGAACGTGGGGATGGAGAACTTGGGGGAAGAGGTGCAGTCTCTGGCCCAGCAGTGCAATGGGAACACCTCCACTTCAGAGAACAACAACAACAATGACGACGACCCCTCAACTCCAACCCCAGACCAGAGCTACTCCCAGGAAGGAGGAGCGCTCAGCAGCACCCCGCAGCGCGCCGTGGGAGGACGCGCAGTCCTGCTGCCCAACGAGTCTCCTGTTGTCTCACAGAGGTGTGTGTGTGTGTGTGTAATGACTCCAATGTGCGAGTTTTTTTTGGCGTTTAGTTTTTGTCGGACCTGATACACGTGTTCTGGGTTTGCTTATAGTGAGCAGAAACAAAAGGAAAGTCCAGCAGGTGATTCTCCAGGCTCCTTGACTCGAAATAAAGAGGTAGGAATATGCACAGACACACACAATATTAGTATTAGTTTTCATGACCTGGCTCAAAACTGTCATACTATAGGACTAAAAACAAAATGGATGGATAAACACTTTTAATTGAAGGTTAACAGGCTACAAGAATACTCAAATGAAAAAAGCAAGTCCGTCAGTGAAATCTGTGTGTATGGGGTATTGAGTAAAAATCTAAAGCACAGACAGAAATAAACTAAATACCCAAGACTATGGCCTAAACTTAAGGAGGGCAAAAAAAAAAGGAAAAAAAAGTGTGTGAGAGCGCCAGCAAGATACCAAGCCCAGAGACCTCATGCCCCTGGATGTCTCCTACATGCAATCAGCCATTGGGTTCTGTTTCCATGAGGCCAGTTTGCAACATAGAATTCAAACACACAGAAAGGACATCAGGTAGAGAACCAGAGCTGAAGAACAGCCATGCAACATAACATCCATCCATCCATCCGTCCATTATCCGAACTGCTTATCTGCTCTCGGTCGCGGGGTTGCTGGAGCCTATCCCAGCAGTACATATTGGTTGTATGTACTAGGGCTCTCCTGAATACCTTTTTTTATATCTTGATGCATGTTAAATAATCCAAGTAAGGAAATCCCAGAAAGTTGAATCAGTTCATCTGGACACAATGTTTAGTGGGAGAAACTTTTCATCACGCATCTAAGTGACTTTGTCAGTCTAAACTGACTGCAGGTATCCCTCAACTTTATAAACAGCACAGCTGCATAACGACCGAAACCAATGATTGATTTCATATGCAAATTGACGTGACCATTAACTAGAGTTAAATGGCCATGTGTACTATGGCCAATGGAGACGGATGGCAGACACACACCGGTGATGTGGACAAGTGGATGAAGAATCTGTCTGACAGACAACTCATCCAGGCAGAGAAAGACATCCTTGCTAAGTAAGGGGGCTGAATTTTGCTGTCATGGTGAGGCAAATCCCGCTAGTGGAACTGATCACAGCCACGGAATCAGCGATCCGTAACAACAACATCATGGACCCTAAAGTGGAGCAACTGCGGACGAAAGTTTCAGCCTGCCTCAGCAATGCGAAGCCGCCACCATCCAACATCAGCAGAGACGAGAGGGATGCACTCACCACTCTCAGTAAGGACAATAACATCATCATCCTTCCGGCAGACAAAGACAGACGGATGGTTTTATTAAACCAGACAGTCTATCATGACAAATTTATGACGATACATGTTACTTAGCGACATAAATACATATGAGCCCCTGAAACGAGATCCAGTGGTTACAAGAAAAAGGCGACAGATTGTCTGAAGCATTTAGAACAGGACAATGCTATTGACAGAATTGTGTACCATAGATTATACCCAGGGGAAGCGACACCTAGTCTGGATGGTTTACCTAAAATACATAAACAGGATGTGCCGTTACAGCCTATTGTTAGTATGATTAACTCAGTGACCTATGACATCTCTAAGTTTCTGGCATCTATTTTTAAACCGTTCGTAGGTAGTAATGAACATCACATTCAGAACACTATGGATTTTGTGGATAAGGTGAGGGACATCATTATGGAGGAGGATGAAACAATGGTCTCTTGTGAAGTTATGTCTCTGTTCATGTGTGTTCCTGTTGATGAAACAGTGGAGGCATTTCTCAGGAAATTACAGGACAACCCCAGCCTTAGCAGTAAGGCCACCCTTAACACTGACCAAGCGTGTCTGCTCCTGAAGCTCTGTCTTTACATACAGGGGGCAGTACTATAGGCAGAAGCATGGGTGTGCTATGGGTTCCCCAGTTTCAACTATGGTGGCCAACTTGTATATGGAGGAAGTGGAAAAGAGGGCTCTGATGTCCTATCCAGGGACACCACCTAGCCATTGGTTCAGATTTGTGGGCGACACCTGGGTTAAAATTAAATGTCAGGCCGTACCACATTTCACCGACCACATTAATTTGGTGGACAACCACATCAAGTTCACCAGGGAGGATGTGAAAAATTACAGGTTAGCCTTCTTAGACTGTGAAATTGCAATTTGTGATGGGGGACATATGATTGTTGATGTTTACCGTAAACCAGCACATACTGAACACTACTTAAGGTTTGACTCTCATCATCTACTGGATCATAAACTAGGAGTCATCAGAATGCTGTACCACTGAGCTGACAACATCCCCACCAACACAGCAGCTGGGGAAGGGGAGAAATCCCACATTAAACAGGCCCTGGTTAAGTGTGGTTATCCTAACTGGGCATTTGTCAAAGCCAGGAAGACACCTAAAAAGTGCACCAGCCGATTGAAGAGAGGACAACAGCTGCCCAAGTGTAAACCAGTGGTGATTCCGTATGTGGTGGGAGTGTTGGAACAGTTGAGACGCATATTTTCCAAACACCGCGTCTTGGTCGCTTTCAAACCCCAAAACACACTGCCAGAAATTGGTCCACCCCCAAGGATCGGGTCTCCTGGCACAAACAGAGCAATATAGTGTACGCTGTTAAGTGCCAGGAGGATTGCCATGACTTGTACATTGGGGAAACCAAACAGACGCTGGCCAAGAGGATGGCACAACACAGGGGAGCTAACACGTCAGGCCAGGACTCCGCAGTCTACACCCATCTACAGGCCAGTGGCCACTCTTTCAAGGATGAGGATGTGCACATCCTTGATAGGGAGGAACGCTGGTTTGAATGGGGAGTCAAAGAGGCCAGCTATGTGAAGAGGGAACGACCATCCCTGAACCAAGGCGGGGGGCCTAAGAGTACATCAGAATCATGTTTATTGGCCATGTAGGTTTGCACTACATGGAATTTGACTCCGGTTTCGTGGCTCTCTCAGTGTACTTAACATAGAATAACAACACTACAACTCAACAATCTTCAGATATATACACAAGGATTGACTATATAGTCTAAATAAGAGGTGATAAGAGTGCAGTGGTGCAGAGAATATATCAGAGATGCTGAAATAGATGTTAGCAGGTTACTTGTATACATGCCTGAGGCAGATGTACATGACAGAGTGTACCAGTATATGTACATTGTACAGTACAGTATATACAAATGGTTGGATTTATTGACAGTGCTAAGCGTTAATTTGAATGACAGCCCGTGGAAATAAGCTGTTTTTATATCTGGTTGTTTTGGGGTACAGTGCTCTGTAGCGCCTACCAGAAGGGAGGAGTTGGAACAGGTTGTGACCAGGGTGTGATGGGTCTGCAGTAATGTTGCCTGCCCGTTTCCTGAGTCTGGAGGTGTGTAAGTCCTGAATGGAGGGCAGTTTGGCACCAGTGATTTTCTGTGCAGACCTAACTGTCCATTGTAGTCTGTCCCTGTCTTGTCACCATCTTACAGTGCTGTGATTTAAATCATTCCCCGATCCTCTGTAAATTGTACACATGGCCATTATAACTCTAGTTAATGGTCACAGCAATTTGCATATGAAACTGATCATTGGTTTCAGTCGTTATGAGCTGGGACTGACTTAGTCACTTACATGAGTGATGAAACGTTTCTCCCACTAAACATTGTGTCCAGATGAACTGATTCAACTTTCTGGGACCTTTTTTTTTGGGGGGGGGGGTGCTTCAAAGCTTCAGTGCGAATTATAAGAGAACAATTGAAGCTGTAATGGGGGGATGGAAGGGGGAAGCAGATGCACAACAAACTGTCATATTTTCTTCAAAGATGCCGTTTTTATTTTTGAGTTCATTCAGATTGGTTGATGACGGCATTGTGTGGTCTTTTATTTCTGAATAGCAGACAGATGTTGGAAGGCTTTAATCAGAATATGAAATCTGGGGGGCGTCTGGGTAGCGTAGCGGTTTATTTCGTTGCCTACCAGCATGGGGATTGCCGGATCGAATCCCCGTGTTACCTCCGGCTTGGTCAGACTTCCCTACACACAGTCTGCGGGTGGGAAGCCGGATGTGGGTATGTGTCCTGGTCGCTGCATTAACGCCTACTCTCATCGGTCGGGGCGACTGTTCAGGGGGGAGGGGGAACCGGGGGAATAGCATGATCGTCCCACGAGCTACATCCCCCTGGCGAAACTCCTCACCGTCAGGTGAAAAAAAGCGGCTGGCGACTCCACATGTATCGGAGGAGGCATGTGGTAGTCTGCAGCCCTCCCCAGATCGGCAGAGAGGGTGGAGCAGAGATCGGGACAGCTCGGAAGAGTGGGGTAATTGGCCAGATACAATTGGGGAGAGGGGGGGATATGAAATCTGTTTCATGTCCAGTCTTATCACTCCGCAGAAAGAAGTCTGATCAGTTTTGTTGCTTTTGGCGAATAATCGAATTAACCCGACGACATATTATGCAATGATGAGTTTAATGTTGAACAACGCTTTGCCTTGCAGTGAAGCTGGAGCTAGCATGTCTGGAAGTACACACCAGCAACACAGCTGGAAAGCCATTTTCTCAGTGCCCACTGTAGTTATATTGGTGGCAGAAAAGCTGTAGTGTATGTCAGGGTTATAAACAAAAAAACAAACAAAGCATTTGAGCACTGATCTTTTTTTTTTTTTGGCTTTGACTATCATGGCAAAGTTTGAAGCTTGGAATCATTCGGGTCGGCCCGAGTGTAAACAGTTTCATGCCTCCGGCAAGCACATCAAGGTTCACTGTGTGCCAAGTGGAAGTCTCACATGATTTTAGTTTGTTTGTACACAGTCTTACAAGGCCACCCTGTTTCAGCCAGTCCTTTCACCACAGAGAGCTTAAGACCATTGTCTCTTCCCGAGGCCTGGCACGCTCTCGAGCCCCCCCCATGCCCCTTATTCAGCCTTGACATATCGCTCATACTTACTGTCTCCCTTTCACATTTACCACTGTTCTGCCCTGGCATCCACTTAGATGAATAACTGCAGCACTTACTGAGAGTTTTCAGTGGTAGTGCAGTACGGGGTGGGGGTGGGGGGATTGAGTACTGTTAATGTTAAGGTTCAGTTAAGTAGATTACACCAAAAAAACAGGGCAGTGGGAAATGTCCTGCTGACATAATGACAGTATGGATGTCATAAGAGGATCCAAACAGATTATACTGCTAATCACAGCAAATCTGCGTGTGCATCTCTGTGTCTGTGATTGCGTGTATGTGTATTGTGTTTTTCAGGGCAACAAGCCCAAAGACCTGTTCGTGCCAGTGCATACGCTCGAAGACACCCAAGCCATCCGCGCCGTTGCCTTCCACCCCTCGGGGGCGCTATACGCAGTGGGGTCCAACTCGAAAACTCTCCGTGTCTGCAGTTACCCAGAGACACTGGACACGAGGTAACACTCACACACATATTGGAAGATACTGGAAGGTCCAGGGTCCAAGGATAGAGGATGTCGTATATTATACTGGTTGTACAGCCCTTTGGGACTCTCTCATGATTTTTGAGCTATACAAATGAACTTGACATGACAAGAGCATCGTTACAAAATGAGGCGTCCACAATGTGGAGAAGGGACAGCTTTTTTCCCTCCTTCTACAAAACTTCAGATGAAACAAATAAGATAAAAAGTAGTACTTTTAGGAAGGTTTTTTAATTACAGGCATTTTTACACAAACTAAAGTTAATAGAGCATTTTGAAATCAAATGGATTCTCTTAAGTAGGAGCCATTCGGACGATGACTACTTTCTGCTTCCTTCCTCTGGTTTCTTTCTCTCCCCTTTTACACATTTTTGTCTGCCCTGCTCTGCCCCTCCTCAGTGGGTCGAGTCCTCCAAAGCAGCCGGTAGTCCGTTTCAAGAGGAATAAACACCACAAGGGTTCCATCTACTGCGTGGCCTGGAGCCACTGTGGGCAGCTGCTGGCCACAGGCTCCAATGACAAATACGTCAAAGTCCTGCCTTTCAGCGCCGAGACCTGCAACGCCACGGGTGAGACGTCGCTTCAAGTACGCCATACAGGCATTGTTGTAAGCACTCAGCAGGACTAGGGAGCGAATAAAATGTGATGCTTAATTTGTCCGTGTGGGGGGAATTTAGCTTTTTGATTCCCCCTAGAATTTGTCAGTTACAGTCAGAGCGCGTGGTCTGCTTTAGCTGGTAGGAATTTGGTCTCTTGCTCAAAGGCACTTCAGTAGAGAAGACACTTGGCTGACTCGGGCTTAAACCTGGAGTTCACCAGCTGAGGGGCACGCTCTATACTCAGCATGCCACCCTGCTTCCTGTTTAAGGATGTTTGTGTTTGGTTCTACGTGATACCAATACCACTCAACTCTTTGACCGAGTTAAAATAAAAGTTATTGTTTTGGAGAACTTGCCAGCACCAAGTACTGATTAGTTTCACATTATGCTTACCAGCTCTTCAACTAATTCAGTAAAATCATATTTATTTTCCATATCGGATATAAAATATTGGGGTCCGTGGTGGTGTAGTGGTCTAAGCATCGGCTTTGTGCCGATGCAGTTGCCCACTGGGGACCGGGGTTCGCGCCCCGGTCTCGTCAGATCCGACTATGGCCGGACTCAACGAAGCAGCAATAATTGGCAACACTGTCTTCGGGAGGGGGGCAGAGTTGGCTTGTGTTCATCGCAGGAATGCGTCTTTGTGTGTCGGAAAAAAGCAGTGGTTCGGCCGGGATTCGCCTTGTCACGAAAGTGGGGAGGCGTCTCCGAGACTGCCGGCCGGAGAGATGCAGTTGGTGAACGTATGCAGTACAAGGGTGGGTGTTTGAACTAAAATAGGGATCGATTGGCCACTAAATTGGGAGAACAAAAAGGGAAAAATCAGAAATAAATTTGGAAAAGGAAAAAAAAAAGATATAAAATATTAATTCTCATTTACCTTCAAAAGGACCCCCCCTTTTTTTTTTTATGATAAAGAAAACCTATGGTGCCAAGTGCTTATATTTTAGCTTGACATCAAGTGACCATGCACCCCTGTTGGTTGTAATTACAAGCATTTAACAAGATTTCTTTTCCATCTCTCTCTTTATCTCTCTGTCTCTCAGGCCCAGACCTAGAGTTTAGCATGCATGACGGCACTATCAGAGACTTGGCCTTCATGGAGGGACCAGAGAGCGGAGGAGCCATCCTGATCAGTGCTGGAGCAGGAGACTGCAACATCTACACCACTGACTGTCAGAGAGGACAGGGTCTTCACGCCCTCAGCGGACACACAGGTACACTGCTTCATCCACATCCTCCTCAAATTTCCCTGTTTGACCTCAAGGCTTGGAGTGTAGCATCAAACAGACAAGCATCGACTTTAAACATTGATGACAAAGTTGTAACTTGTGCGTGTCACTCTCCAGGTCACATTCTGTCTCTATATACATGGGGAGGCTGGATGATTGCATCTGGCTCTCAGGACAAGACGGTGCGTTTCTGGGACCTCAGGGTGCCAAGCTGTGTGCGAGTTGTGGGCACTGCTTTCCATGGCTCAGGTAAAAGTCATGAACTCATCTCAGCTGCTCACTCGCACACTAAAGCTTTGGTGTGTCAGTTGGCTAGATTAGTGTTTCCCAACCCAGTTCTCAGGCACAGCTTGTAGTGGGTTTTTTTCTTCTTTGAAACCCTGCATAGGTAGGCCTGCTTGTAGTCAGTCAACCAAACATGTTTTTGCTCTTGTGTCAGGTGTGCCAAAGCTGACCTAATTAAGTGCTGATTGGTTGAGTAAGAACAAACAGGGTTACAATGGAAAATCTGCAGGACAGGGTATACTTGAGGGCTGGATTGGCAAACAATGGATTAGCCCATATCTCAACAATATCTATCACTGTTGGGCTCCAAAGAGTGTTTATGTATGAAGTTGCAGAACCACCAGTCAATAGCATTATCTCTCTCTCTCTCTCTCTCTCTCTCTCTCTCTCTCTCTCTCTCTCTCTCTCTCTCAGGCAGTCCAGTTGCTTCGGTAGCAGTGGACCCCAGTGGTCGTCTCCTTGCAACAGGACAGGAGGACAGTGCGTGCATGCTGTATGACATCAGAGGAGGACGCATGGTCCAGATGTACAGGCCTCACAGCAGTGACGTGCGATCCGTCAGGTTCTCCCCTGGAGCACACTACCTGCTCACTGGTTCCTACGACACAAAGGTCATGGTTACAAATCTTCAAGGTAAGACCAGTGCTGTTGGCCAATGCCTAGTCCACATGTATATGGGTATTTTTGAAACAGCCTTTTCTATTTATGATCCGCGTATTGGAATGATGAGGATGCAAGGAGTAGAGGTGATGAAGGCGTATGAGTTTAAATATTTGGGGTCAACTGTCCAACGTAACGAGGAGTGCAGAAGAGAGGTGAAGAAGAGAGTGCAGGCAGGGTGGAGTGGGTGGAGAAGAGTGTCAGGAGTGATTTGCGACAGAAGGGTGCCAGCAAGAGTTAAAGGGAAGGTTTACAAGATGGTAGTGAGACCAGCTATGTTATATGTTCTGGAGACAGTGGCACTGATGAAAAGACTGGAGGTGGAGCTGGAGGTGGCAGACTTGAAGATGCTAAAATTTTCACTGGGCATGACGAAGGAGGACAGGATTAGGAACGATTATATTAGAGGTACCTCTCAGGTTGGACGGTTTGGAGACAAAGCAAGAGAGGCAAGCTTGAGATGGTTTGGACATGTCTGGAGGAGAGATGCTGGGTATATTGGGACAATGATGCTGAATATGGAGCTGCCAGGGGAGAGGAACAGAGGAAGGCCAAAGAGGAGGTTTATGGATGTGGTGAGGGAGGACATGCTGGTGGCTGGCATGACAGAGGAAGATGCAGAGGACAGGAAGAAATGGAAACGGTTGATCCGCTGTGGCGACCCCTAACGGGAGCAGCCAAAAGTAGTAGTAGTTTTTTCTATGCGTTTTGGCCTTTCATCCACATGCAAACTTTGGAAAACTCCTTCCAGAGTAAAGATCTTTAGAAACTCCGTTTTCAGTGTTGACATGTAGACAGGGAAAATGGAGTTGTTGGCTTTTTTTCAGGCTTCTGATGAGCCAACATGGCTTTAGAGTTAGGGTTATATCGCCGCCTGTTGGTTTGGCATGCTCTTGACAGTGCTTCCATTGTGTTGAGTAGCATGTGTTTTTGCGTTTTCATTTGAACGGAGATTGTTTTTAAACAGTGCTTGTGTGGATGGGATTATAGGATCGTGGTATAGGTTAGATTTAGAAGTCAATTCAGTAACGTTTGGATATTAAACACACGGGGCATATTTTGCTCACATGAACATGTAAAAACATTGCAACTTACCAAGATCACTGAACTAGTGGGAGCCCCGGGCTTGTTTCCCTGCAACAAGACGAGGGGTGATGGGAAATGGCGACACACGAAGGGTATTATGTCCAGTCTATTCTGCAGTTTAGTTTTCGTTGCATTCATTGCAGAAAACCGTGCTTTGCAGAGATATAACCTGGAAATGGAAGCAACGCTTTCAGTGCATTGGTGGTGGCTCTCAGCACTTGCTTCTGTCCCACTTGCTTGTGTTTTTTTGCTCAAAGAACTCAACGGGTTTGTCTTTAAGTGCAGGGTGCTTGGACTCAAGGTGTCGAAGCAGTTTAGGGCTTCATTGCCTCATTGGAACTTTTATCTCCCCTACCTTTTCCAAAAAAACTCTCAAGCGACGTTTGTTTTTTTACTCATTCTGGCTAGCTGCAACAAGCACATCCAGTAGGTTAAGTGGGCGACAACCGACTGATGAACTCGCGTGCGTTGTATTACTCAAGTTCAACATAATTATCCTCATCCTACTGTGGGCGTGACAGGGAATGGTGAGGAAAGGTGCAGCACAGAGACCGTGCCAACTTCAGTGTAATAGCCTATAATGTTATATGTTTATTATTCAGGTTTTTTAAATTTACTATCTATTTATTTATTTATTTTGCCGGGTCATATCGTTTCTTCGCAGCCTGGTAGCAAATGCTTTGCGGCCCGGTGGTTGGGGACCGCTGGACTACATTACTCATCAGTACCAATGGCAAACACACAAAAAACCGTCGGTGAAATTTCCTTTTAAAATAATTGTTCAAAGAACCGTTTCTCAGTAAGAGTTTCAAAACTCTCTCGGAGTTTATCCTGATCCTGGAATGGGAGTATACGTCGGCCTCAGGAAAAACGACTGCAAAACATGATCGATGCTCAGTAAAAACTTTTTTCCCTTTATATATTTTCATGCAGGAGTTTGATTTGAGTCTGAAATATACGTTGTTGTTTTGTATTTGCTTGCCTGAGCATCACTGCCTCTGTCTCCAGGTGACTTGACAAAGCAGCTGCCACTGACTGTGGTTGGGGAGCACGGCGACAAGGTGATTCAGTGCCGGTGGCACACACACGACCTATCCTTCCTCTCATCTTCCGCTGACCGCACTGTCACACTTTGGACGCATAAAGCTTAATATGCACCAGCATACACACACACACACACACACACACACACACACACACACACACACACACACACACACACACACACAAGCATACACACAGCACAGACCGTTACTATGCCAGTAAAAATCTTTTAATCCAAATCTTAAAAAAAAAACCCGACAAAGTCCCTTAAAAAAAAACAATCACAAAAAGACACTAGTTCACTGACACACGCAACACTTTCACCATACACCTGACCACATGCTTACAACTCCTGAAACTCAGTCACATGCAAACACACAGACATACTGGTGATACATGCTGTCCTTCCTCTCGGTAGGGAACCAAATGGATACAAACCCGTGATGCATTTTTGCGGGTCTGTCAGCATTGCGATTGTACTTTTTATTTTTTTACAACACATCTCATGGCGGTGGTTTTCTCAAAGGGTTTGGAAGGACACCGCTATTTGGACATTCATCAGCACTCCTCTTTATCCCTTAATCCTGTTGTTGGCATCCTGCATTTTATCACCCCCCCCCCATACTCACCAATTACTGTTACTATATTTACATCTTTTGAGAAGGTAAATGAGGATAGATGCTTTACTGTGCATTGTTCATGATGGTGCCTTCCTTTTAGTTCTCAGTTTCCACTGATTAATAAGGGGGGAAAAAGACTACAAAAATCATTTTCAGAGATCAAATTTTGTTACTACATTCCACATTTTTTTGCACAGTGTTTTCTTATAGCTGGTATTATGCTGCTACTGTTTCGGAGGATAACGTGGATCAATTCATGTTGTGAAATATAGATGTAATTTTCAATGCATTGGCGTATCAGGGGCTGTGTCCGAGATGTGAGAAGGTTAAATCTTCGGAATGCTAAGCTATTACTAAGTCAGCTGTTATTACTACTACTCTTTGAGATGTATGCCAGTCTAACGATATTGTGCCCATTGCATTGCTAGATTTCAGCTTTGTACATATAGGACAAAAAAGTGTAAATCTGCTCGTGCATTTGTTTTAAAAATGTAAAATCAATGTTTTGCTCTGAAACCAGTGACATCGTCTCGCACTGGTTTGCTTGCATTAGAGAAGAACAACTAGTTTTCATGGCATCAAAGGGAATTAATTCTACATGTTCTGTTTTGGGGTTAGCGCCACAGAGTCGAGATAAGGATTTTTTCACCGTGCAAACACTCTTGTCTTCTGCTATACTAATCTCAGTACAGTAGGTGGCAGCCTTGGCCTATAAGGGTATCTTTTTATGCACAAAGTAATATAGGGAGAAGCATGGAATTGCTTTGCTATTTATTATTGACCAGTATTTTGGGCATCATATTCCTTTCTTTTTTTTTTCAGTTAAGTTAGCACTTTGTCTTTGATACTGATTTACTTACCATGATGTGTATTTAAGTTTTATATTCTGTTCTTTGTCATATTAATGTATAAGTGTATCACTTTAACAGAAAAAGGCCAAACTAACAGATGTATTTATTTCTCATGTTTTTAATGTATATAGTCATTCCTTGGTCATTTAAATGGTAGTGGCTCCTGAATTTACCCTATCGTTCTTTTAAGTGATTAATTTAATGATAGCTTATGGAATTTCTGGTACAGTACCTAAATAAAAGCATCCTTTACTGCAGACTACAGCGTGGCTATTTTTGGGACTGTGAGAAGACACGAGTTTGCTTCTGTAGTTTAAAAAAAAATGAAACACTCTTAAAGGACGCTTTTATTCCTCTGATCTCAAATTATTTAGTACAAATGAGCATCAGATGTAATAAATTGGTTAAATTTGTTCTTTTATCACTATGGTTAGTCTGAAATGACCATTATAAAAAAATACCTTCACCTGACCTGGGTAACTAAATTAAAGAAAAACCTTACATACAAAACAAAATACACAGAAACAAAGCTGTACCCTTGTTGTGTTCAGACTGATTCAAACACACCATTGTATGTCTAGAGACAAAAGTATTAAATTGGCTGGACGGCAATTAACAGAACCAGAAAGCTCAATTAAAAAAAGAATTACAATAAATAAAGACATAACTGCTGTTGTGCATCTGAGGATACACGTTTGAGGGATGAAATTCAGAAGGAGTAAATCATTTACAAAGATGCATCATACTACTCAAGGTTTCTTGTCATGTTTGTGTTGTGCAAATCCAGTTGTAGTCCAATGACCAAATACACTGAATCACACTGAGAATCCAAGAGTTTTTCCCTACTGTATATTACATCTAATGGCAGTGCTTTGGATTGTCCATAAAGACAAATACAGACAAGCGCAAAGCTTGCTTTGCCCACGTCCAGCAGCAGTTAATGAAGTATTTGCTGGTAACTGACCATCTGGTGGTACAGAGTCCATGTCCGCTACATCGTCATTTAAAAGAAAATAAGAGGTTTTTGCCTCTAGGTGTTTGGTTCACCTGTGAAGTGCCTCTTCTCTGGGTATTTCCTGCACACCGTGGAAGCCCTAACTCCAAAGCACGACTCAATTGGAGCTGGGCTTGGCGGTCGAGCTCACCGCAGAGGGGAGGGTGACGCGCTGCTCGTCCATTCGCTTGGCCTGTGAGCGCATAATGAGGCTAAAGAAGTCCTCGTCTGGTACAGTGGGCCCACGGGCCGGTGGAGGAGGAGGGGCACAGCGCTGATCATCGAGCCTAGAACCCTGGGTGCAGACACGGGGAAGAAGGTGGAAGAAAGGGTTGTCACAAATAAAACTTTTATGATGAAGGGGTGAGTCATTTGTTAGAGTGCACATCTCCAAACCCCTCTAACTTAGCTGTTTAGCTACAACAGAGCTTCCAAGCTTGAAACTCAACGTAGATCTCTACCCGCCCCCCCCCCAGCTCCAAAAAAGACTAAACTAAATCTTCAATTACATCATGAACTAAATCTTGTTCGAAATATCCAACTTGGAGCCATTCTTAAACTGTGGCATGTAATGACCCCAGACATATATAAAATGTAGATAAAATTTCAAGAATAGTACTCAGGCATGCAAACCGGTTAAGGGTGAAAAGAGTGAGAAGGGTGTAGGGGTGGAACTCTCTAGGCACCTCATGATTCGATTCCAGTGGCTACGATGCGATTATCAAACAATTCTCGATGCATCAACATTTTTGATTTCTATACATGACTTGTTTTTTTTCTCACAGTGTGTCTACTGGCTACTTGTAATGGTCTGTAATTAAAACAGATGAATTTACTACCACTATCTTTTATTAACAAACAGAAGAGATGTGTCAACTGAAAGGTCACATTTCCCAGCATTGTAAAGAACCACCAATTAAAGAAACATAAAAAAACAATGTAGAATTCTGTACAAGCTCTCATACAAAACTAACGCTTTCTCTGGAATATGTGGTAAAACAATAAATACTGGAGAAAATAAAAATAATGGGCCACAATTAAATCATGGAAAAAGTGCGCAGTTACGGTGGCATAAGATTCTGTAGCAACAGATGTCCACGCATCGCATGTTATTGCCATCCTACCGCTTTCCTCAATGACTCCATGACTTTGGTTTTGGTTTGGTTGTAGAGTGTGGGTATCGCTGTGCCGGTGAAAAAACGTCGAGATGGGACGTTGTATCTCGGCTCCAAAGTGTGCAGCATAGCGCGAAAGCCCTGGTTCTCAATGATTGAGTAGGGACAAAAATCATTTGCAATAAAAGTTGTGCTCGACTCTGTGATTCACTTCACCCTTTCCGAGTACGTTGGAAGCTTGTTCACTTGTTCTCTGGTTGGCAGCAACTACAACCGGCTGTTTTTCCCCCAACTGCGGGTGGAAATGTGAAATATGGTTTCTCATGTCTGTTGTCTTCCCAAAATATTTTATCTTAGTTAGACACAACTTGCATAGTGTGGCTTTTGTCCGGGTCCCTTTTCCCTTCAACCTCATGGAAGCCAAAATGCTTCCATACGCTGGCTTTTAAGCCAGAGGGCGCCGGTCGGACTGTATCCAACTTCGGTTGCTCACGCTCAGCCATCCTCACCAAAACTGAAGAAGTAGCCTAGCTTAGAACGTAAACACGACGCACATGTTTAATGTCCGTTACGTTTCACCATCCCGTTGGTTCAGCGTACAGCCCCGTCAAGAACTGAGCTTTAATTTCCGATTATTGAGTTTTCTGCATCGAGACAATCTTTTATGAGAGAATCTCGATGCATCTAAGAATCGATTTTTCCCCCCACCCGTAGAAAGATGTATGAGTAGAGAAAAACACAGACCCGCTAGGGGGGTCTGGGGGTATACTCCTCCAAAGGGTTTTTTTCTTTTAAATAAGATATAAAATGCTAATTTCTGACGTCTTTTAGGATTACTCTGGTGCTGGTAACAAGCTAACAGAATTCCAAGATTGAGCTTGAGCAAAAAAGTACAAAGCATTAAGTTATTAAGTACAAATGTACCTTTACATATGATATGTGAACATTTACACACAACTAATTAGAATTACTTTCAAAATTATTACTCTCCGCTCTGTGCTAGAAACCATGTTAAAATGTGAAAAGAAAAATTACAAATGTGAATATGAAAGAGTATCCTATGCTTTAGGACTGGGGGGGGGGGCTAGAGGGGTCTTGTCATTTTTTCTTCTTGGCCTGGACCAGTGTCTTAGGGGCCCACTTTTGCTGTTCTGCTGTATGCCTCAGCCTTGCACTCTTCTCTTCAACCATCTGCCTTTTGTTCTCCTGAGCACTACCAGATGGTTGGCAGCCATACTTGCTCTGCTGCCGTTGCTTTTCTAGCAGACTCTGCTGCCGTTGGCATTTGTCAGTGGTTCCTGCTCACCGGATGTTCTTACAGAGTGTGCAGTCCACCTCCCCATACCTGACATTCTCCCTTAACAATGTTAGCTAGCTGGCTATTAATTCTTATTTCCTCCAATTTGATCTCTTACATCAGGCTTTCTGACTGGCAGATTGACGCCTTCTCCATAGTTTCATGGCTGGCATGTGCCACTGTGGCAACTTGGTTTCAGCTTTTTCCACACAAACCGATGGTCTGGACTGTACTGTGACTTTTGTTGACAGTCGATGCACGTGCATCCAAACATGCATCCACAGCACCAGATGTTCACGCACCATTCTCTTTCTATGGAAGTCACTTTGAGTAGGCAGGTTCTCGCCCCCCCGCCCCCCAAATATTTTGGATTCAAAATGGCGAATTTTGCCAAAAGGTGACAAGTTTGCGTGCCTGAATACTATGATGATGGAGCCATTGAGACTTACTGAATATGGGCTGCTGAACGTGGTGCCAAATAAAAGCACAACTGACCTGGCATTTGACAAGCATGTCAAAGAAATTGTCATCAGGCTCGGCGTTGTCTGCACTGGCCATCAGGTGACTGAGCACTGCCTGGCTGCTGCGCTGAAGTCTGAGGCCTGGCAAACTGCCCCCAGCCCCAGATGACTCCTCAAGCTGCCGGCCCTGGGCTCCCGAGACATTTGCAGACTCCAACGCAGCTATGGCCCAAATGGGGAGGAAGTACAGTGTGAAAATGTGAACCTGTGTTGTGGGGTTGGTAAAAGTTTTTGTGCGTTTGTATGTACTCACATTTTCTGATGGCTCTGGGAGGTGTTTCTGGTCGACTGTTAATTGACAACCTGCTCCCTTTTTCTTGTATAGAACAGCGCTGGTCATCCATACGGTTGCTTTGGAAACGGCTAAGCAGGTCGAAGAAGCCCTCATCACCGAGCATGTCAGGATTGACTCGCTAACAGAGGAAAGAAAAAAAGACCAAAGTGAAAAAACGTGCGACTGGACACACAACAAATGAAAAGGAAGGGGGTTAAGAAACAACAACAGAGATAGTGTACTAATTCCACAAACTGCACATTACATACAAAACTGGATAAGTTGATAGTAGGATTTAGGCAAGTCTACCACATCAGTTCAAATCTCTCTGTCCTGCTTACCTTCTGTGGTCCCTGTGCAGGGGTTTGGGTGGCGTCCAAGGTGTTGCTAGTGTCCTGGAGGACTTTACTGGAGCCCCCAGCCTTGTGCTTCTTCCCTCGCAGACGGCTGATTAAGAACAGTTTGGAGGAGGTCTTAGCCAGGGAAGGCTTGGACTGTTTGGTCAGGATGTCACTGTTCCACTTCTGACCCTACCCAACACATGAGACCCCCAAATTAATACGACACAGACCATGAGGGAGGGGGGAAAGTAGACGATGATTCAGTCATTGCAGAGGACAGGACCGTGTGATTTTTGAGCAGTGTTGAGCAGAATGCTCGTGAATTTGCATGCAAGCTTCACGCGCAGGGAGTTCAGGTCTTACGTTCATCTTATCTGGAGTGAGTTTCATCAGCTCCAGGTTTTCCATGCTGTGCCTCCTGCTCATTCTGGGCCTTGCTCCTGAAACACATGGAAATACAACCACCATTGCCACTTTGAAGTACATGCCACGCTTCTGAAACGCTAATGAAAACCAAGAGGGGTGTGTGATTTGTGCAGCGTGTATACCGTGCAGGTTGTAGTCTATGTCCTTGATCTCTGACAGAGTGGAGTTATTAGTGCTGTAGCTCAGGCCCAGGACCATCTGTAGGTCAGACACATTCATACGAGCGGTCAGCTCCCCACTCCTGTCTCCAGTCTGAAGGAGGGGGGAAAAAAACAAAAACAGATAGAGGTTCACTTTTTACCCCCACCTTTTCTGTTGTGGACTTCACTGCAAATCAGGATGATACAAATGCAAACCAGAGAAGGTTGTTTAAAGAGGTCAAATGTTCAGATGACCAAAACAAATTGAAATTCCAAATTAATATCAAATCAAAATATATGAACATGCACTGTAATCATGTATACAATTGTAACATCCTATGTGATCTAATCTGCGCCTGAAATGCTTGTAAACTGCACAAGCCAACTAGGAAATTCCAAAAACAGCACACTCCAAGTATTGGTTTTAAATCACTGCATATTTTCTTCAATGTGCCAGTAGTCAGACAATAGAATGAGTTAATTTTTACTGAAAGCAGCAAATTTAGTTCAGTTCTTTATGTACCTCTCTTGAGATCTCCAGGTGTTTCTCTGCAAAATGCATGGCCTGATCATGGTTCCCCAGTGCAGTGTGAGCATTCCCGAGACTCCAACATGCACGGCCTTCCCCAATCCTTCAGTAGATACACATCCAGTTGTATATACAAGGTGTAGTTAGATTATAGGAAACATCTGTAAAAGACTTCCTGCATTGGTTCTGCTGAACATTAGCACAGATTTGGTTCACTAATCTTCCAAAAGTAAAAGGACAGTGGCAGGCATGGATAACAATGATTTTGAACAATTAGATTTTTCCGGGATTCAGATTTTTGTTAAGGGCACTCCCAAACTGGGAAACATTGCTTCCATCATGAGAGAAAAGCCGCTTAGATTGAAAATGATAGATATTAAGAAGAAAGTGGTTGATATGAAGGGTTTTAATAACATTGTTTCTATTGAGTAATTAGACTTTTTATATTTGTGTGTGTACATATGCATACCTATCATTGAGGTCTTGTGCTATGATGAGGTGTTTGAGGTGGTAGTCTATGGCTCTCTCATAGTCTTGGAGAAGCGTGTAGGTGTTGCCTAGACTGTAGCAGGCCTGTGCCTCCACTGCCCGGTCCTTCAACTGCCGTGCCAGCTGTAGGGTCCTCCTGTTAAACAAGCAAAGGATCAGCTTCTGAAAACTGCCTTCAGGCCTCGACATTGTTTAGTTCTACTTTCTCACAAGATGAGCATAAATTAAAAATGTTTTCATGAGTACATATCTTATCCAATATAGGCAACAAAGAAAGGTTCTTGTTATTTTGTAAGCTTTGGAGGAAATTTTACAGTTATCACAGCAATGTTTTAAAGAGCCCACATCGATGCTGAGCATTTACTTAAAGGAATAGTGACATTTTTACTGATCCCACATTGCACTGACTGTTTGTAAGCCCTCTTGACAGTGAGATGAGTTCTCCAATTTGGGATTTGAGAGCTGTTGTGGTTGCCATGTCTAATAAAACCAAGCCCTATGAGACTCCTTGCTATGTTAAATACTGCAGATGGACACTTAAGATTCCTCTATTATTGTCCCAGCTGGACTGTGAGGTAGGGACGAGAAACTTCATTACCAGAAGCAGATTCCTAGGCTGGGCCATAACGGGCTGGCTTACTTGTAATGCTCAGCTGCCACATTGAATTCCCCAAGAAAGATATAGGCGTTCCCCAAGTTGCAGTAAGCCCGTCTTTCTGCCGAGCGGTCGCCAAATTCCTTGGCTATAAGTAAGCGCTGAGGAAAGAAAAGGAAACACACACGCATTTTGTCATTACTCTCATTTACTTACTGGTGATTCTTATTCAGTTGTACATTTATCTGTTTCAGTGGATGTAAATAGGAGTTTAATCTTAAAGAAAGGACTTTTTATTGAAGTTTTTCAGCGTTACACTATACCTGTTCATGGGAAGCCACGGCTTTGCGAAAGTTTCCCAGCAAATAGTGCGTGTTGCCCAGGTTACCGTAGGTTCGGCCCTGGGCAGCCTGATCTCCAAGTTCCTTCACTATAACCAAGTTTGCCCTGGTAAACAGAGAAACAATCAGATGACCATACCTCAACTTGTTCTGTGGTATATATGTAGCTAAGTAGAGCGAGTAACTATGAAACATGCTTACTCACTAACACCACACACAGCTACTTACTCATAGTACTCAGCTGCCTTTTTAAGTGCTATCATGACCTCCTCGGGGAAGTCTCCGGGCTCAGCTCCGCTCCAGCATATACTTTTACCTTTGGCATGGTACACATTTCCAAAGTTATACAGCGCTCTTGCCTGACCCACCTAAAACATATACAGGGGAAAGATGTCACCACGTAATATCAATGAGCCCTGAAACTAAACACAAACTACAGAACAAAGAGTCTGTAATTTGCTTGTATATCGTGTTGCTGCTGCCTCACCTTGTCCTCGATGTCCCTTGCGATGTCCAAGTGCCTCTGGCAGCAAATCACAGCCTCATCAAACCGCCCCAGCACCTTCAATGTGTTGCCAAGGTTTCCACTGGCTTTAGCCTCGCCAAGCAGGTCCCCAATTGTCCTAGGTGAGATATGTGTGAATACGGTAAAAAGAGTGAAAATCTGTGTTAACAAGGATATTTACATCCTTTTTGTTAGGCTTACCTTGTCAAGGTCAGGTCATGGTGATGGAACTCCAGAGCCTTGGCGTAGTCATGTAGGTGGAAATAGGCATTTCCCAGTTGGCTGTAGATGGCACTCAGCACCTGAAGGTCCTCTGTACCCACTTGGATTGCTGCCTCAAAGAAGGACACACCAGCTTGGTAGTCACCCACCTTACAGAGCCGCTCGCCCTCCAGGGCCAGCTCTAGGCAGGACGCCTCCATCCTGCCGCAGAAAAACACAGAGCTCTGATAATAACACAAATTACCTCAGTCAAAGTATAAAGCACAAAGCCAAACATCAAGGCTGAGCTTTGCTATGTGATCTGGCTGAGTAAGTGATCAATTAATTTATTCCATTATCGAGTAGTTTCCAAGTAGAAAATAAAGTAAGAAATTGAAGTTACAGAGTTCTGGAAGAAACAGAGCCCTCGACTGTAATCTACAGGCAAGTGACTAGACTTCACATAAAACCCAGTATCAGAATGTTTCTCGAAGGGAAGCTGTCAGCAGGGTATGCCGTTTCGTTACTTCCTCCAAGTTCCAGAGAACAATGGCCCTGTAATCAGAGGTTGTTTGTTATGGTGGGCCTCCCTTCCTTATGACATGGCTTCAACAGTACTATGGGCTCCCTGGACTTTTTAAGAGAAACTTAGACCAAGTAAAGATGTTGTGAAACACTAATGTTTATTCTCCCCGTTTGCTTCAATCATATTTGAATATGATTCATTATGAGAAATCAGTAATAGTGGTAGTTGACTATTAAGTGTTGATTATTCATGGAAACCACAGAGCAGCTTTTGCTCATAGGGTTGAAATTGAGACTAAACTGTGGCATGCCTAGGTCCGACCAAAGGGTTGTCCACAATGGCAGGTGGATTATGTGATTAATTGCAGATTAAGCAGGACATCTGTGCACAGCAACAATTGTTACAGTCAATACCAACTCTTGGTTCTGGAGCAAAATTATCCAATATTATGCTGGGGATGAGATTAGCTCACACAGAGTCATTCAGTTTGTTGACGTCAAGCTTTTCTGTGCCTGCCCATGATTTTGTCTGGAAGCTCTCAAAGAATACTGACGCATAGAGACTCACAAAGCCAGGATTTAATTTAGGAAACCTCCCCCCTAAGTAACAGGATACATAATCCACATTGCGCCACTAAAAATCACACATACAAATTACCTTCAACAAGGTAAGATTATTTCTTCATTGTTTTTTGGAAAGGGGCAAACATGGAATTTAAACAGTAAACGTTCTTTTAAACAGCAGGTTTTGGGCTTAAATAAGAATATGGCACTTCTTGTTTGCTACAAAGTAAAAACACGCTACAAAAACACTTGAACTAATACTAGCCTACCTGTAGGCTTTTCGTCTCTTACAACAACAACAACAGCACATGGCACATCTCAGAGGCATCTACAGAGGCTTCCACTGGGAGGTAAAAATTCCAGGCAGCAGCTCCTTTTCTGTCTCTGAAGCATTGAGCGATAGACTCAGACCCAACCTACTAGCCTATACTGAAAGAAGGTAACAAGTTTTCCATCAAACATATAAAAAATAAAAAAATAAAAAGAAAGGCTCCTTGACTGTGTGACCACCAAACCTGAGTTCAGTTTACGTCACAGAGACATTTTTAATATTGACAAGCTTTCAAGGTGAGACAAGTGATATTGACATGGTATTAACGCCAACCATAAGGTAGCTAGGAATTTCTCGGATCAGCGTTTTCTCAGCTTATCTGCTTGTCTTTCTCTCAAGCTCTCCCTTCTGATCTGGTCACCTGAGATTTCCGGAGTAGGACGTTCACCCTGCAGATTACAGAGCTGGCCAATTTAAAGAGCTTTATTAGACATACCAGGGACATGTGGATAGTGTAATTCAGTCTAATGATGTAAATGAAATTAACTGAAACTGTCCAACGTGCTCCATCCACAGGGGTAGAAAATTCATTCCATCAGGCAGATGTCGATTCAAAGAGCATGGATAATTTTAAAACAAAGCAACTGTGGCAAAACAAAGCGAGCATCAATTAATTTTTCATGGGCCGGTTAAATATTGATGCTGGCCGGAGCAGTTTTTTTCCTGTGTCTCGCAGATCACACCTGCCGCCACTGCTCTTTACCTGGGCAAGTGGAGGCAGCTGGCTGGCCTCTGTTGTAATCACTCACCTGCCTTTGGTCAACAAAGTCCCAGGAAGCATAAAAAAGGAAACTCCCACTCATGCTCAACTCTCTCATTTACCTTGAGGCTTTAATTGTCAAGTCCAAAATCCAAATTACTCATACTGCCATCATTTCATCAATGTGTCTGCACTAAGTGGAAATGTATGATCCCATCTTGTGTAATAGACCTTAAAACCAATGGAAATAAACACCCTCAAAGTTTTTTTCCTCATTAATCCATGTCATTGACAGTTCTATGTAAAATGATACCAAAAAAAAAGAAGAGGCAAAAAGCTAGGTTAACCTCTGCATAACCATATCTCAGATGAGAGATGACTCGAGAGATGCCTACCTGTAGCGGACATGAAAGGACTGCTCCTCAGCTCGCATGCTAACCATTGAACCACCGGCATCCATAGAGGTGCATAATATGAGGGAAAAGCCCAGTCTATATCCAGAAAAAATGACTGCGTTCAAAAACAAAAAACTAACAAGGTCAAAAAATTGTTCTTTGGCTGAGGGGAGGCGAGCAAGTGGAAGAATGCCAAACTAAAAGTTGCCTTTTCCTGCAAAGTTTTTGTTTGTCGCTCTGTTGAATGGAGATGAGGGACTGTAACCCCATGAGTGTAGCACAGAGCTGCAGAGTCTTGAGTGTCAGTCCACAGGGCTGCGTTCGTTTAATGTACGATTTGCGTCACTGCCCTGCGATCGCTCCTCAGCAGCCCTCTGTGAAGAGAACACAAGATGCTGTGTGTGAAGCCTCATTCTGGCCACACGATGCCATAGCAACACCAACCAAACAGCAGCGTGAGCAATCAGGGCAGGCAGAGTGAGCATGGGACAGAATGGATGGATGGGGGTCAATCATATGCAAGCTGTCAGTCTAAGGCAGTGACTCAATTTATCTTGGGGGGGGGGTGCTCTATTGAAAGCTAAGTGAGCTAATGCCTTGGGATTGTAGCATGAGCATGCAGATACAGGGAAGAGATATTTCCAGTGAATGTGCATGCAAACCCCAATTTAATGCCAAGTGAAAACAGCCAGCAAACAACTGTTGCATTTTTGTTGATTGTTACACGTTTCAATTAGTTTATTGTTGCCTGGCCCATGAGACAGACCTATCTTGATATATCCACCAGGCGCAAGGACAGAGATAAGCAAACTAAAACTGATGCCTCATTCCCACATGAGGTCATACTAACCACCCCTACTTGCTTCCCAAGTAAACATTGCACACACAGTGGAGAAAAAGCAGAACACAATATCTGCCAATTCGGTTAAATCTTTAGACTCAATATCAACTGAAAAATACAGGAGCATATAAATGCAGAGAACAATACGCAAAAGTGTATGTTAATTTAAAAACCCTCTTAGCAGGATTAACTGATTTTGGGCACACCTTTTAAGACATAAGGGGTCAGTCTAACTTGTAAATCAAATTAGCTAACGTTTCATTGCAGATTCCACTGTAGCTGGGGATGAAAAGCCCTACATAGAGGCAATCCTCACAAGTCTGAAATTGTTTTCTAGGTGTGCAAAGCACTTTCGGCTCACCATCAAAATTACAGCTAAAAAAAAGTCTTCATAATAAGAACGAGAATAACAAGAGCTGCACTAAATCCTAAACACACGTAACAACCAACACAGAAACAACAACAATAACAAAAATTCTAGACACACGTAACAACCAACACAGAAACAACAATAACAAAAATCAAGACTGAGATGTGTATACTGGGGCACCTTTATAATTTTGGCAGAAGAAAAAAACTTGGGCCTTGTTAATAACAGCCTTTCCCATTCAAGTGAAATAAAGGTTTTCACATTTTCACTTAGCGTTATCTAGGACTTTTAGCAATAACATGAGGACCTAAGAGAGCCTGTCAGTTCACAACTGGGAAGACGCTACACCTACAGAGAAGTAGCTCAGACCTCCAAGTCAAGAGCCAAGATACCTATAACGTATGTGCTTATTATCATGCCTGACTCTGAAATCTAACAGATACTTTGTTGAGAGGCTAGCTTGCCATTGAGTCTTGTATTTTGTCAAGTTCCACAAACCCTGTTGAAACAAACAAACCAGTATCCCAACCTTAAGTCAACATGTTTGTAAGTGTCCATATTTTAATCCCGTTCAAAGAAAAGGGAAAAAAAAGTCATCCACTTCTTAAGTTAACAACTGTTTTGCAAAGCCTGTTTTTCCTGCTGCTGGATAAATGTGAACTACCATAATCCAAACCAAAGGCTTTGGGAGTCTGTGCAGTACATGTCCATACATACGTTTATAATTAACAATCAATGTCTGCCAGTGTTCAGGCAGCCTTTTCCAGTATTATGTGCCAAATGGGTGTGTGTATGAGAGCTTTTCACAAAGCAGCAGTATGCATGTAGAAGTGGTTACAACGGATAAGTGAGCCATGACGAAGGCTGTGGCAAAGGAAATAAGAGGTTGTCTTTTAATGGCAGCTTCACATGAGGGGGCTGTTTCAGTCACAAACAGGACATGATTTCATCTTTAAATACATGGGAGATGTTATCTATTTTGTTCGTGTCCGCAGCCCATTGATCCACAATAGTGACCACAAGCTCTGAGAACCAAAGCAAACGTGGAAACAACTGGCGTTACAGAAGGAAACCAGCAAGCCCCACACCTCAAAAAAAGGACAAGTGAAAATGTAAAAGTACTAACCGGTATCTTTTCTGAACAGGGACAGGAAATCTGGGAAGCCTGCAGGGAAAGAGTCATGATAACGATTGCATCAACTACCCCCGAGAAATTGGTGTTGCAATACCAGACATGTCTATCCACCAGTCAAGGGAAACTATTTTGCTGTCAAACATCCCCTTAATTCTGATTAGGCCCTGATTGAGACGACCCAAACCCAAAGATGGCCAATCATAACGATCAGACAGTGGTCTCATCAATTTCATATCATTCTTCATTTGCGTTAAATTGGCCTGACAGAACAGACTGTTACGCACGCTTGTGTTCCTATTTGAGGTTCCAATTAAAGTTGTAGACTGGTCATTTATTTTAATTGGGAGTTTGCCACACGTAACACACAACACCATTTACGCTGATTTACGGCGGGCTAACTTCGTTAACTCTGCTAACCTGCGCTAGCTAATGACGTTAGCTTAGCTGCTCAACTTACGTTAGTTGATCCAGGTCGGACAATGGTGGATTCTCTTCTCTTTCTTTTCGATGGAAAAAAATAACCCCGTTATAATTCAATAGCTAGGCGTGTGTATACACATTATTTTATCACTACGAAAATACTGCATTATCGTAGTATTTTTTTCCGCTATTGAAACTTTAAATTTGATTTCGATGAGGAGCGAAGAAAAAAAAACACAAAAAAAACTTGTGCCCGCAGTCAGTGTTTTCAGACAAGTAGCCAATCAGAGGGACGCATTCAAAGATAGCCACGCCCAATTAAAAGTGATTGGGCCAATAGATTTGAATAGAATGGCGAGTAACACGCTGTTATTATTCAGCATGGCAGTTACCCTTATCACACACGGACTTCTGAAATTATGAAACCTTTTGCTTTCAAAGTGAATCGCACAAACTAAATAAAACTGCGTGCAGATGTGCAGTACTTGCACACGCCGTAGTCATCCGTCGCATTCGAGAGAAGTGACGCCGTCAAGGTGACCGTTCTGATCAGATTCTGCAGCGAAACCGGAGCTGAGCTTTAACTGCCACGCGACTGAAAAGAGGCTAGTTAGCGATTTAAACGACAAGCTGCACTAAAACCAGACCCACGCGTGGACTTTTTCCAAACGTGTTCGCTGTCACTTGCAAGCCAGTTGAAATTTCAGTCGTTACAGGACAGACGGGGAGGCTTCTTCGAGGTTTCCCCTGCAACGAAACACCTCCGCCGGGTAGAGCAACAGCAGACACATAACGCCCCGGTCTGTATTATTGATGAGGTCCCGCAAGCTGTAAACCTGCCCACGACGCAACGTAACTAACGCAAGAGAGATCATGAAATTGCAAGATTATGCCAGAAGCCAGGGGTGTAGATTTGTAGTTAGGTTGTGGAAGTGCTCTTAACTGATATCCGGCCGCTGAAGAGGATTTCTAATACAAAGGGTAAGTTGTTGCCACATTATTGCATTAGACTTTTATTTTTGGGGGGGCGTAAAAACTGTCACGTGCATTAAAATACTGACCCGATATTTTATAGTGCTGAGTTAAAGCAGTTATTGTCCTTTATTGAAATTGCACTGCAATGTTCGTTTTCAGTGTTGACGCAGCGAGTTTATCAACTTTCACAACAGATTAATACGGGCACCTAACACACTCTCATCACTCAGACCTACGCCCACACAATACATAGATTGTTGAATAATTGACGGCTTGGCACCCTGATCCAGTGTTTTCTGTTTGTCAGCCTGTGTTGCTAAGAAGTGAACAGGTGCTCCATCGTCCTTCTTTCACCCTCTTCTTTACACACCCCCTGGACAGGCTGAAAAAAGGTCTGCATTACTTTTCAGTGAGAGATAAAACTTCAATGGAGGGAGATCCAGAGGGCTCAGAAGATGATGTAGAGGGACAGGACGGAGCAGACCAATCTCTTGCCACTGTGCTGTGGGAGCAGTGCATCCAACAGAGCATCTTTGTGGATCTCAGTGAGGATGAAAGTCTACACCTCAGTGATCTGGAGAGCTCCTTTGCTGCACATCTCTCCCAGCAAGAGTCTGCTGTGTCTGAGGCCAGCATCCATTTCAGTGGTACGTCCCATAGTCGTCACAGTTTTTATCTTAACTGAGCTGTCCATTTGATCCGTTCTATGCCTGTTATAACATAAATGTAGCACTGCTTTATATTTTTCAATCCCCATGGGTTTGGCTTGTGTTGTTGACAGGCGAAGGTTGGCAAGAGCCAAAAAGTCATCCAGTTGAAAAAAGTACATGCATGTAACACAAGAAACATTTGCTGTCTGGTAAAATGTATCCACAGTGTTGTGGTGTATCTTTCTATTACTGTAATAGGCTGCCATGTTACACTATATATCTATAGGATAAGCTGATATTCAAAGGTAGCTGTTGTGTGCAGTACTTCAATGATGCAATGATACTGATTTTCCCTAATTTGCAGGGAGTGCCGAGCTGTCAGCCTTAGAAGACTCCTCTCCCGAGTGCAGTAGTGTGAGCAGTCACAGTGAGAGGGTGGTAGAAGGTAAGGCCAAGAGCAGCACAACATATGTATCTGTCCAGAGACCCAACACCATGCAAAATGAGCCACCCTCAAACCAATGGTGTGTTGACCCTGGACAAAGTACTAGTGATGAAGATCAAGAAGACCTACCCTATGATGGTAACCTTAGTAGCACCTACTTTAATCACACAGCTAGCCCTGAGGGAAACCTAAGCTCTGAAGGGAGAGAAACTCTTCAAGGAAGCCCTGGCCTTTCTGGTTTGGCTGAATTAAGCCCAGTAGATAGAGATAATATCATACAAGGTTGTTCCACTGTCCAGAGCAATGCTATAGAACCAAACTCAAGATCTAAGGAGGAGAATACAAATCATGACAGTTTTACTCATGTCTGTAACCCAACTGAAGATCATCCTCAGTACAGTTGTCCTGCTGAGGAGGCCGTACTACCTGACATGACCCAGCTGTTATTGCGACACTTCTCTGAGGAAGAGCTGCTGGACTCATGTAGGCTGATTGAAGCTGAGACGTTGCCAGAGGTGTCCCTTCTGGAGAGCAGTGATGAAACTCTACGTAGTAGTGCCCTTACGGACAACAGAACAGAAAGTCAAAGAAATCTTAATAGCAACAAAGGCACCTCTGTTGTTGATTACAAGATAAATCAGAGTCTCTTCCAAGGATACATAGGCAGGACTGGTGATAAGAGTAATAGTGCTTCAGAAATATCAGCAAGTCTGGAACAAGAAGGTGAAAACACATCCAAGAGTATGACCTCCTCTGATAGCAACATATCAAATGCTGTGAGTATAAATAAACAGGACAGCGTGGACAGCAGTGCCTCAGATCTAATTAAGAAGGAGAAACCCAAAGAAGATGGTCAGGTAGAGAAAGTCTCACTTGTGCGTACCAGGTCCTTCAGTGAGCTGAAATATGGCCAAGGCCAAGTCCATTACCCTCTCCCTGATTTCTCCAAGGTTGCCCCAAAGGTAAAAATCCCCAAAACTCCTGGTGGTCCTACCAGGACTATTGCCCAGCCCTCTAACACCATGCACAGAGCTCAGTCCTCCCCAGGGATGCTACAGGTGATCAGCAAAGTACTTGAGGATTCAATCCAGCCGTCAGATAAGCCTTATGTCTTCAAAGACCATGACAAACAGGCTGATGCCCCAGCCCCAGCACTGGTGCACCACCTACAGGTAATGATGATTTGCTGTTAAATGTTTGCTTTCAGAAAAATAATTGGTTCTTGTGAGATTGGTTTTATCTATTCAAATTTCCCCGTATATTAACAAGGTGATGTGGACATTATCTTGAGCACACAGCCTTTTTACCATTAAAATTTTTTCCTCATTTTTCATGCCTTTCCTAGGCTGAGTATGATAAATTACTAACCAAATATGCCGAGGCAGAGAACCTTATTGACCAAATGAGATTGGGTACCAAAGTAAGTAAGATATTTCTTGACGACTGTTTTACCTTACAACATATCACTTAGAGCAAATGAGTGCTTGAGAAGTCAAAAGGATAAGCGCTGTATTGGTTGATAATTTTACCAGAATTAATAAATGTCTTTTAACACATGTAGACCCCCTCAGACCTTCCATTCGAGTTAGACTGTGGTCTGGGCAACCCAGTTGAGGGGAGCCATTTTGAATCACTGGCTCCTCCCCTTCCGCCAACAGGTACGTCTCTGTGACTGACATGTGATATTATGACAGGTCATCTTCTCTATTTCACTAACAACAAATTACTCAGTGAAGTGCAACCAGTTTCCTGAAGGACAGATGAGGTTGAGTGACGCAGTTCTAGTTACACAAACGTCTCTGCTTTTGGACCACTTAGCATACGTGGCTATGGAAAAAGACGACCCACTAAACCATCAAACACTATCACTATCCTATATCTGTTTTACAGAATCCTATGCAACACATGTCAATGAAATTGTTTTCCAGCAATTACATGAAGTTATGTTTGATTATTACATTGCATAAGTTATAGATTATAAAATATACTAATTCTTTAGTCACTCATAAGCCTATTTCTATGTGATCAGTATACAAATTAGATCTCATAAAGTTCCTATGCTTTCAGGAGAGTTTGATGAGGGTCCAACCCATCAGAGCAGCACTTTGCAGCTGAACATGACTCCCCCCAGCAGCCTTAACATCGAGGGTCCTAGCGATGGGGAAAGAATGACCACTGAGCTTACAGACATCATCAGCCAGTTCATGAAGCAGGTAATTTGTAAGACTTTCCCAATATATTCATTCGCTCCCATTTAATTCACAGACATCTGAAGAGCCAACTTAAACTGGGCGGAGACAGACTAAAAAACAAATGCTTACTCACTCAGGTGGAAGAATTCAAAGTGTGTCTCAGCAGTATGTCAGCTTGCACTACAGAACAGCAAGCTGTGAGTACTGTGTATTACCTTCATGTAATATGTTAATATGTTACACATGTTATGCTCCATCTACATAACAATACATTACATCCAATACATCCTAAATTTATTGTATACCTCCCTGGTGTTTTGTCATTTTTTTAATGTTGCAGTTTATCTGACTCTTTACAGTGTGTGTGTGTGTGTGTGTGTGTGTGTGTGTGTGTGTGTGCATGCACGTGTATGCGCATGCGTGTGTGTGTGTGTGTGTGTGTGTGTGTGTGTGTGTGTGTGTGTGTGTGAAACTTGTACGCAAAATGTGCTTTGCATCAGATGTTGAGGAGTATGATGGAGGCGCAGGACCAACTTGAGAGGAAGTACATTAGCAAGAAAGAGGAGCACAGAGCTCTGGAGATGCAGAATTACATGGGCCTGTCCAGAAACACTGGGACCTTTGATCCAGACAGGTTCAAACTTATCTCACTTTGTTAATTCCTTCTTCAGTATTTTACTTTTTCTGTTTTTTGTTTGGGTTTGTTTTTTTCAATTGTTTTTGGGCAGTGTATATTACTTTAAATGTGCTATATGAAATGTTCTGGCTTCTGGGAAGTGTAGTATGACTTGGAGGTGTCAGCTGAGGTCGCTGAATGATGCTGAGTGATGTGTTTAACTGTCGCGGTTCTCATTATATAAAATGAACGAAGGCGAACAACTCATTCATTCTAAAGCAATACAAAACGGCAAGAAAACAGCTCAGCCATGGGAAAGGTTTTCTTGTAGCTACTGTGATGATTTCCAGCTGTGACTGATTAATCCTACTCTTGAAATTTGTATTTTTATTGCGGGGTTTCAACCTTGGCGTCTGCGGCACTTCCGCGTTTAATCCCCCTCGTGACGTCAGTTAAACAAACATGGCGGAAGTGAATAAAGCGAATTATTTTTGGTTCATCCAGTTCAGCTATGCTGAGATCAGCAGTGGACGATTTGCTGACTTGCGAAATACCACCGACGTCTCGTTTACTTTCAACTTTCATACCCGAATACATAAACTTTTGACACGGTCACTGCCCAATTTAACACTCTGTTTGCACTTGGTTTTAAAACGCGATCGGGTCACAAGTGGACAGCGAGACACATGGCCGTTCACACCTGCGTCTGTCATGCGTCTCCAAATACGTCCTGCTGACCACTTGTGATCAGATTTCGTTACTCCGAAGATTTCGTTACTGTCTACGTCACTTCCGCTACAAGGTCGAAGGGCCTCAGTCAAGCGCCAGATTTGTCGACTAGCTGTGAAAACAATGGCTAATGTTTGAAGATGTTTCAAGCACTAATATACATGTACGGACTGTTGAGATTGACAGGACTGATTCTTCTGCCCAAAAGGAAATTGGGTATCTTGTTTCACTTGTACCCCAACCACGTACACGCTCCTCTCCATTTTTTCGAAAGTTGGCGCGCTGTTACCTAAATAACCACCCACATCCTGCACTGATGACGTATTTTCCTGTTACGCATCAGGGCGCATCCCGGACCACGTCGGCAAGTGGTTTGAGTAACCGGTTCACAAAACGTTTTGGTGGTCGTTTACACTGGTATTTAGCACAGTCCACTTGTGATCCGATCTAAAAATAAAAGAAAAAGCATTTTAAAACCACGTGTAAACGGGGTGTAGTTAACCATGCTTATTTCGGGCAGCGACAGAGAAGTGTTGGTCAAGCAAGCTAGAGAGTGAATTAAGAGAGGGAGCGGCGATAGCGAGAACAAACTGTTCCCCAAAGGTTTTTAATCACCGCAACCACGAGAGGTTCTTCATCATACAGACATAACTGCACAAAAATGTTTTAGGCTGATGCCCCCCCCCCCACACACACACAAATCCTCTCCAGGCTACCGCCTGGCAGAAATTACTCCCATGCAAAAACACAGGAACCACACCAGCTGAGATCTATATATTGTTATTTGGCACCCTGCTCCACAAAGACTTGGCCTGGACACACAATCCGCGGTAAATTATGCAGTGATTAAAGCAAATGTCACCTAACAGCGTTCTAAAATGGCAGATGTCCGCTAATGTGCTGGTTAATCACTACCTTTCTAAGTGAATTTGTCTTGCTTTCTTTGATTTGTTCTTATTCATATCACTGAACAGTAGAGGTGGAATTACAATTAGCATCTTTAAGTCGTAGTTGTGTATATAGGCATGTGTGTGTGTGTGTGTGTGTGTGTATGATACGTGTGTGTACCTATGACTAAATGGATGCACGGGTCTGTCTCCATCGTTGTGCACATGCATGTTTGTATGAGCCTCTACTCGCATGCCTATGTGTGTATATTTACGTACATACGTGTGTGTGTGTGTGTGTAGGCTGTTGGAGGGGGATATTTTCCGGATAGGGATGCACCTTGAAGACATAAAAGACACGATAGATAAGAATTTATGTGAGCAACTCTCCACTGCCACCTCATCCTCCACGCCCACACCTATGTTCCCACCCCCATCACTGAGTGTCAAGCCCAGTACGCCAGGCCTGCCCACCCCCTCACCTCCACAATCCCAGTTTAAGGTAATTCACTCCCTCTATTAACTCATTTCACTCTTGCACTCGTTCCCTGACACGCATGTGAGTTTTGAGTGAGGCTGTTCAAGCGGCAGCCCGTAGTCCTCACACTGTTCGTGTCACAGCGGGCATCCTTATGTGTAACTGCATCCTCACTTAGTCTCTTGGAGGAGATGACTGGTTGTGTGTGTGAGTTTGCATGTGTGTGTTTGTGTGTGCATGTAGAGTTAAACACAAATGATCTGATGGAGTGCCATGTTCCAGGGGCCAAGTGCACGTTTTTCCACTGTGGGTTGTGAGACGGAGAGAAGTAAAGAACTACAGGTGGAGAAGGTGAAAGAGGTCTCTGAGGTCCACCAAGTTCATGGAATAAAGCAAAGCAGTGGGCTTATAACCTCTGACTCGCTGTTGAATAACAGTGGCCACAGCAGCAGCCACTCACGGTACTGACTCAAAAGATCTCCAAAGACTTCTCTCTGTTCAGTGTAGATCAGTTTCATTGCATTTTGTAATTCAAGGTTCTTAAGTCAGTTCCTCTGAACGGTTTCATGTTCAGGATCAAGCCTGACCCAGCACATTTTATATACTCAAGAATAATGTGGTTCTCTTGGTTGTGGTGTTTTGGCTCCACATACACAATAATGAATGAAACACTTCCCGAGTTATTAGTTATGAAGACGCATTCGGTAACAATAAATATTCCATGCAGTTTATTCAAATGAGCCACTATTTCAGCTGAAAACAATGTTGGTTTGGTGTTTTCACAGATTAAAACGCTGAGTGAACCAACGTCACTGCTGTTTTTACTGCTCGGGTGTTGACGGGTGTCTTGGATGTGCGTCTGTTTGTGTGTATGTGTGCATGTGTCCATGTGAGTGTTAGTGTTCAGATATTAGGCACGTTCTCGGCCTTCCTGTGGGGCGATCAGGTTTCCAGTGCAATGCTGGTGTTAGGTTCCACAAGGCAGAGGGAACAAAGTGTTTTTAGTTTGTGTGTGTGTATTTGTCCCGGTCGTTCAGGAGCTTACAACGGTCTCTGGAGAGACCAGAAATCGCTACAACTGAAGATGAGGAGGAAGAGGAGAGGAGCTCTATCTTGTCGGAGGAAATAGATCATGATAACGTCTTTGCCTATTTGACAGAAAGAAGCTCATCTCCAAGACTCAGACAGCAGGCACCCGGAAGGTCAGTGTTGTGGTTACAGAGGTAAAGACTATAAAAATCAACACATTATAAGTTCACTCACTGTCTGTTCTGGTTTATCTATGCTGTGTTACCACTTAATAATGAATGGCTCATACAGCTAATCTGTCTTGTAATCCTGCAACAACGTAAGTGAGTTACTTATGGATGTGTTGGTCTTCAAAGAGCAAGGATCTGCTCCAAGGATCAAGCTTGAACTCACAAATGTTACATGGTAGTTTCCAGACGATATTAAGAGGAACATCTACTAGCAGGGCGGCACAGTGGCGCAGTGGTTAGCATGGTCGCCTCACAGCAAGAAGATCCTGGGTACGAACCCCGGGGTTGTCCAACCTTGGGGGGTCGACCCGGGTCATCCTCTGTGTGGAGTTTACATGTTCTCCCCATGTCTACGTGGGTTTTCTCCGGGTGCTCTGGTTTCCTCCCGTAGTCCAAAATACATGTAGGTCAGGTGAATCGGCTGTAATAAATTGTCCCTAGGTGTGAATGTGTCAGTCCTGTGATGGACTGGCAGCCTGTCCAGGGTGTCTCCCCGGCTGCCACCCAATGACTGCTGGGGTGGGCTCCAGCATCCCGTGACCCAAATTCAGATGAGCAGCTTGGATAATGGATGGATGGATGGATCTAATAGCTGTTGCAGTCTACGTTCACCTGTTATACCAGGTCTAAAAACATAGCTGGTGCAATGGCGAACCAGAAGAACTGGGGACCCCAAGAATGGGAGTTGAGAATTTCTGCGAGAATTTCTGCACTATAGTCATAGCCATCCAAGTGTTGTGTAACTAAGAAATCTTTTTTTGTTTTATACAATACTGACAGTTCACAGACCATTGTGTAGCTCAGGCAATGGTTTAAGAGGAATATTATACGTTTTAATAACAACATTTTTTTAAATTTTCATCTCAATTCATGGGCGGCACGGTGGCGCAGTGGTAAGCGTGGTTTGCTCATAGCAAGAAGGTCTTGGGTTCGAACCCCGGGGTAGTCCAACCTTGGGGGGGGGGGTTCTACCAGGTCGTCCTCTGTGTGGAGTTTGCATGTTCTCCCCATGTCTGTGTGGGTTTCCTACGGGTGCTCCGGTTTCCTCCCACAGTCCAAAAACATGTAGGTCAGGTGATCGGCCATACTACTAAATTGTCCCTAGGTGTGAATGTGTGTGTGTGTGTCGGCCCTGTGATGGGCTGGTGGCCTGTCCAAGGTGTCTCCCCGCCTGCTGCCCAATGACTGCTGGGATAGGCTCCAGCATCCCCACGACCCTCAGTAGGATAAGCAGCTTGGATAATGGATGGATAGATCTTCTCTCCAGAGACAGCAATAACTTATTAGCAATAACTTTCCTGGGTCACTTACGCTCTCTACATTGTGTTTGCTGTTGCCACAGTATTAGCACCCAGGACAGTGCCCCGAGCCCAGAGAGCGACTATGATCTGGGTGCTGGTACAAGTCTGGCTGTGGAGGTGTCCCATTCCTCAGATGTCTCAAAAGCCCAAAGTCTGTCAGGCCCAGCTCTGAGCAGTGCATCTACGCCCGAGGTCAGTGGCAGCATACAGCCCAAAGTTGGTTTGAAAGACTCTTCTTACACCAGCTGTTGGCTCCAACAATAAATGTTGGAATTTGTGTTTGCATCACTGTGATCCACTTTTTTTTTTTTTTTTTCCTGAGTCGAGGTGTAATATTGTCTTTGTTATGAAATAGCGTTTCAAGATCATGGTTGTTTAAGTTGGCATATAGGTTACTCCATTGTAATTGGTGTTTGTGTGTTTTTATTGGTGGCAGAGGAATGTGAGCCCTGAGACGGACAGTGGTTTCGGGAGCTCTGACTTGGGTCAACCAGCCACAGGAATATATCAGCCAAAACTACTCGCAGAGAGGTACAACTCAACCCCATGACCAACAATTGTTGCTCTGCCCACATAAACAGTTACACAACTATATATGAGGGAACCTTGGCTACTCACTAATTAAGTTCCTATTTTAAACTGTCTGGTCAAGGATTTTGTTTGTGTCAGAGGCACCCATCGGTCCTGAACCAAGTATCCCAAGATGACTGATAGGTGTCAGTAATGGCGACATATTGTCTCGGTGTCAAGAATGTGTCATGTAACTGTCAGTGGCTTACCTCAAATTTAAAGGATGATGCCATCTGCGTCCCCCCCCCTCCCCTTCCCCTTTTCTCCCTGATTGTACCTGCCCAATTACCTCATTCTTCCGAGCCGTCCTGGTCGCTGCTCCACCCCCTCTGCCGATGCGGGGAGGGCTGCAGACTACCACATGCCTCCTCCGATACATGTGGAGTCACTGGCCGCTTATTTTCACCTGACAGTGAGGAGTTTCACCAGGGGGAAGTAGCACGAGGGAGGATCACGCTATTCCCCCCAATTCCCCCTCCCCCCTCAGGCCCCCTGACCGACCAGAGGAGGCGCTGGTGCAGTGACCAGGACACATACCCACATCCGGCTTCCCATCCGCAGACACGGCCAATTGTGTCTGTCGGGACGCCCACCCAAGCCGGAGGTAACACGGGGATTCGAACCGGCGATCCCCGTGTTGGTAGGCAACGGAATAGACCACCACACCACCCGGACGCCCTTCTGCGTTCTTTTCTGGGTTGTTCATATGGAAATGCCCAGTCAGCTGCTACCAAAAGCAGTGACACGGGCTAGCGCTGATGTCCGACCCTCCCCTTCCTCAACCCCACTACACACACACACACACACACACATACACACACACACACACACACACACACACACACACACACACACACACACACACACACACACACAGTTTGCTGACACATTCAAGCACAAAGAGTGACAAAAGTGTTAAAAACAATGCAGAAAAATCTGAATTTTCAGATTTGAACACATCGGAAACACTATTAAGCCATAGAATGATATAAAAACCTCAAAAACAAAAAAAAATGGACCCCCCCCCCCCTTTAAATTTCTCCTCTACAGTGCACAACCCCAGAACCATTGCTCAAGTGGTTCTGAAAGTGAGGGCTCCTGCTCCAACCTGCTGACAGCCGTCCACCCAGCCGTCGTGGCAAGCACACAGAGGGCCAGCCCCCAGTTGCACGTCCAGACCCAGCCCTGTGGTGCAGGCACTGCGGTGGAGCTGTGGGTTGAGAGCACCACTAAAGGACCACCAATGAGGCCAGAGGGTGAGCGAGACCCCGCATCTGTGAGCAGAAAAAAACCCCAAAAAAACAATACAGGAGCGTGTCGTAAATGATTTGTTTCATGATAGATGACCGGAAATATAAATTTCTATACCAACGATCTGTCAGATTTTGACTCCCAGCTGCTCACCGAACTCCATCACTGCCTTTCAGAGCCCGTGCTCAGCAGCACCATGGGTACACCACAGCGAGACAGCAACCTACACACTTGCTCCTGTAATAGGTCAGTATATCACAAGCTGGTTGTACTGTGTTGCGTATCTGTACCTGTGCACAGCAGCCTTGATGCCATTTTCATTTTGAAATATATTTCACAATATACTTCCTTCCATATAGTATATAAGATATATATCTTTATCTCTTATGTAGTGTGTGTGTGTGTGTGTGTGTGTGTTTGAAAATCTATCATTGTCTATGCACTGCATATTGTATATAGTGTGTGTTGAATGTCTGAATTTAAGACTACAAGAAGTAAAAGAAAGTTGGTAAGCAAAATTACTTTTCAGTACTTCTTATTCACTTCTCAGACACTGATGTGCATGCAAACGGCCATTCCCTGATCACTAATCCAAACACAATTTTAGTGGTTATGTATATAAAGTGACAGTCACAATATTTGTGTGTCTACGTGTTTTCATTTGTGCATGTCTCTCTGTGTGTTTGTCTTTGTGTGGCCATGTGTATTTCTCCAGCGACGCCATCTTTGCTCTACAGTCAGAAGTATTGAGGTTGAAGAAGGACCTGGAGGAGGGCCTGGTCCAGCTGCCACATCTGATGCAGAGGATGGACTACCTCGCCTCCGAATACAGACAGGATCGTCAAGGCCGCAGGGCTAAAATCAGACCCAGAACTCACCACAAACTAACCTCTCATCGGTAGGAATGTGGTCCTTTCATTTGCTCAATTAATAATCCATTCATGTATGAACAGACTATAATTGTCATTGCAATGATGGACCGATTTCATTTTAGTGTGTGCAAGATGTCCGCCGACAAGCCGGAGGTACAGAATAGGAGCAACGCTAGTTCCAGTTTGCTGAAGATAGAAGACTGGATCTCCTCAGACATGGACCCCAGCAAGAGCAGAGGTACACCGCCACACTACACCTCAAGACAAGGCACAACAAAAACAAGTCTGTGAATGTGCATGTGCATGTATATGTGTGTCTCTGACTTTGTCTGTCTGTCTGACCCTCACACACTCTAATAGCACGTATATATGACACTTACTATGCAATCAAATTGATAAGCCATACTAAAATTAAAACATTTCTTCCATCATTACTTGCATTATCAGCCACAGACAGCGGTGACACAGACAGCTGTGTGATCACGCTGCAGGTCCACAGTACGCCTGTAGGGGGCAGGAGAGGCAGCACCAGCCTCCTCTCCGGGGCTGAGAGGGCAGGGAAACCTCAGGACAAACGGAACTCCAGCAAAGGTCAGAACCAGTGTTTATCCCATGCTATCCTCGGTTTATGATGAAGATGAAGACTAAGAGGATAGGTTTGCGTCTGTTAAACCCACACCTCATTAAAGAGCATCATTTAGACTCGTGCAGGCAAAAGCTCACCCAAAAACCGATTAGCAGCAGCTAGAGGAAGACTCAACAAAGTAGTAAGTTTCTCGATATTGAGGCAGTCAGTGAAGTTTTTATCAGTACATTTCTAAATGAAGCCTGGCAACGCTGCAATGAGGTCTGAGTTTTTTTTAAAAAGTGAACCTAAATTCTTGTGGATCTCTATTAATATTCCAATTTACTCAGAAGAGTGGGGTAATTGGCCGGGTACAATTGGGGAGAAAAAAAAATATATTCCAATTTACAGCACTAATACATCCCAAGTAAAGGCAGATCAAACCAGAAAATTCATAATTCTTTCTCCTGAAGGGCTGGAGGTGAACAGCGCTGTGAAAACCTCTGATCTTGCCAATTCCAGTTTGAAGATGTGGCGACGGGGGCTCTTTTACAACAAATCCACCCACAGAATACTGTGTAAGCAGCCAATGATGTTTGGTACCACTGGTTTTTTTTTTAATCCGACTGTAAGTGATAATAATAATAATAACGACACAATCATAATGATTAATGGCAATAATGCTATTACTATGTCCACCATGACAGCAGCAGGGGAAACAGAGAGTATGCAGTCCAAGGGACGACTGTCTCCTTCCTCTTCCTCATCTCACCAAAAACCCCTCCTTCAGGTCAATTATGGCTCCTCCTGCAGCCTGCCTGCTAGGTAACCACAATTCTCACCCGTCACTTAAAGCGTCACTTAAATCACTGACTGAAAGCAAACAGATGTTTACAGATACTTTCCCTACAAGCCCTGCAATTGAAATCAAGTGGCACCTCCACTCTCTTGGTCGATTTCCTCACCTTGTCCCGTTTTTCCTCCATTTTCCACATTCACCGCAAATTCGCTCTCTGTAAACCAGCTACAAAGTGAGGGAGCCACCAGCGCAGTCCGCCGCCTGCTACCGGAAGCATTCCACCCAGTCGGACACAGCACTCCTGCCCAGCAATGTGTACTTCCAGCGGACGATGTCTCCAGATACAGTCCTGTCCAAGACTGGAAGCAGGGCAAGAAGACACAGAGGAAGCAAGGTGAGATGTGTAACTCTAACTCATACTGTTCCTGCAAATCCTCTGATCTTTACGTATAGAGCAAACACAGAAATGCTTGCACATGCGGTCTATATACAGTGACATTGCTACTGTTAGATTGCACCATTTTACATCCAAGGAACTATGCCAAAGGCGGCGCAGTGGTTAGCTTGGTCGCCTCACAGCAAGAAGGTCCTGGGTTCGAGCCCCGGGGCAGTCCAAGCTTGGTGAATCATCCCGGGTCGTCCTCTGTTTGGAGTTTGCATGTTCTCCCCATGTCTGTGTGGGTTTCCTCCAGGGGCTCCGGTTTCCTCCCACAGTCCAAAGACATGTAGGTCAGGTAAATCGGCCATACTAAAGTGTCCCTAGGTGTGCGTGTGTGTGTGTTTGTCGGCCCTGTGATGGCCTGGCAGCCTGTCCAGGGTGTCTCCCCACCTGCCGCCCAATGACTGCTGGAATAGGCTCCAGCATCCCCGCGACCCTGAGAGTAGGATAAGCGGTTCAGATAATGGGTGGATGGATGGAACTATGCCACCCATAAGATAATGTGAAGATAAAATAACCTTATTTTCTCAGGGCTGCCCATCAATTTTTGAAATTACACAATGGGTTTTCACAGGAAGAGGAACTCGCTTAGCCCATAAAGATCCATCACCACAATGTTTATTTCAACAAAATTTTGAAATGCCAAGAATGGAATTTAGAGGTTTTCATGTAACGTTTCATCTAAGTTAGTAAACACACCGTACCCAGGGTTTAAGCACAGCTGAACGTGGAGAACATGTTCATGCATGCCACGGTATTTTCACATTTATCCTATTGTGTTACTGTATGGAGCCAGGCTTCACAGTCAACTGTCGAACCCGTTACGTCACCATACAAACAAGCACTGAAAATAACGGATCAAAAACAAATGAAATGGCACCTCTGTATAGTTCTGCAAAAGTACAAGTTGTTCTTATGGCAGCTTTATCAAGTTTTCTTTTGTCAGATTGATTTTTCAATGTCTGAACAATCTTGCCCCAGCTGCACTTTGTCCATACGTTACAAAAACAAAATCCAGTAGAGTTGCCATTTAGGGGACCAGCAAATGCCAACCGCAGGGTGGCACAGGGCAAAAGGGACACGTTTCTGGAATGCGCTACCAACAGAAATAAAAACACAAACTGATCTGAAAAAGTTCAAATGAAGAGGTAAAATACTGGCTGAAACAAAACCAAACCTGGGATCACTGATTGTGCACTTGTGCACGTACACATGCACATGGACATGTACACATATTGCCATGAATTAGGGAACATACACAATTGGCTGTGTCTGTAAGGTGGAAAGCCGGATGTGGGTATGTGTCCTGGTCGCTGCACTAGCGCCCCCTCTGGTCGGGCGGGCGCTTGTTCAGGGGGGAGGGGGAACTGGAGTTTCACCCCCCGGTGAAACTCCTTACTGTCAGGTGAAAAGAAGCGGCTGGCGGCTCCACATGTGTCGGAGGAGGCATGTGGTAGTCTGCAGCCCTCCCCGGATCGGCAGAGGGGGGTGGAGCAGCGACTGGGACGGCTCAGTAAATTGGGTAACTGGCCAAGTACAATCGGGGAGAAAAGGGGGGGAAAATAATTAGGGAACATACACATGTGCACACATACACTTACCCAACACATGTAAAATGATTATCACATCACAATTTATTATGTGCTCAGTTTAACTAATGTACTTTTGGTAATGACAATATGTTATGACCATCTGTAATTAGAAAAGCCTAACCAGAGACAGGGTTCACAAATTAACCTTGGCTAGAAATCCTACAAGCAACACACCTGTGTCATGTTATTGCAACCGCTTAGTGTTTTTTGCATTGTCCCTGCTAAATAAACTAATAAACAAGGCTCAGCGTTTTTGGTTTTTACCGATTTTCACTGAAAAATACTCAGATTTTTTAAAAGGAGAAGATCGGTTTCAACTGATTTTCACCCAGATTTTATGCTTCCACTGGTCCAAAAGTTGTTCGTGTGAGGTTTCGCAACAGTGCCCTCCTGTGGCGAAATTCGGCATGCTGGATGGCTTTGAAAAATCAAAACCGAAAACGCTGAGCCTTGCTAATAAATAAGCATATACACCTGAAAAAGGTCGGCATGATTGACACGTCCCCCCCCTGGTTACCAGGAGCAGGAGATGAGCAGGACTCTTGACAGGGCCATTGAGGTTGCCCGCAGCATGAAGAGGACCACCGACTGCATGGCCAAAAGCCTGTCCGCCGACCTGGCCAAGACCCAGGTCTACAGGAAGCTGCGCAGCGAACAGCTAGCGGGAGGCAGGACCCAGAGTGGCCTAAAGCACATCAGTTTACCCTGCCCTCATTAAACATCTAGTCCCAGTCATACTGGAGAGACCGCTTATGCACTTGAAATGCTCTGCAAGATGATGCAAAAACAAGCTTTTATTTATTAATATGTTTTTCAAATGAGTTATTTATGGATGCTAGATTAATCAGATAATAAATTATTTTCATTGTAGTTATCTACCATCTTAAGCTGTTTGTTTGTATTTTTGTTTCTAACAGTTAGAGAAACCTCAGATTACTATGTTTGTAAAACTGAACATAATGAAAATAAATACTGAGGTTTTGATTCTCTACATGTAAGGCTGTTGTTTGTGCAAGATGGTTTGTATTGGGGTGTCCGGGTTGTGTAGCAGTCTATTCCGTTGCCTACCAACACGGGGATCGCTGGTTCGAATCCACATGTTACCTCCGGCTTGGTCGGGCGTCCTTACAGACAGAATTGGCCGTGTCTGCGGATAGGAAGCCGGATGTGGGTATGTGTTCTGGTCGCCGCACTAGCGCCTCCTCTAGTTGGAACTGGGGGGGGAATAGCGTGATCCTCCCAACTTCCAAGCGCTGTCCCCCTGGCGAAACTCCTCACTGTCAGGTGAAAAGAAGCAGCTGGCAACTCCACATGTATTGGAGGAGGCATGTGGTCGTCTGCAGCCCTCCCCGGATCGGCAGAGGTGAGTGGAGCAGCGACCAGGATGGCTTGGAAAATAGGGTAATTGGCCAAGTACAATCGGGGAGAAAAAGGGGGAAATCCCCCCCCCCCAATAAAAGATGGTTTGTATTTACAGATGAAAACTCGATAGGGGGCACCAGTGCTGCACTGTGATTTAGACATGCCATTTAGTCAAGGGGTAAACATCAGTGGTGCATCACTATGACACTGAGCAGATGAATCCTAACTTCTAGTTATGTCACACCCACAATGCCCCGAGTCAGTATAGTGTCAGTCAGCGTCACCTGTCCCGACTACTGACCAGTTCAGCTCGGTCAACACATACGAGCAAGCACAGAGCAAAGGAGATTGAGTTGAATCAAACCAAACATTTCAGGAAAACCCCAGTTGGACCTGGCTGAGAATAAGCATCAACCTTTGTCCTCTTGGCTGATTTGTTCATTTGACGCCTCCTATGCCCAGAGCCGCTGGCCCATGGGCACTTGTAACGAAATCCCCTGTCATTGAATTTCTATTGGGTGCCTTTGTAACCCCATGCCTATGAAACTGCACTGGTGCCTCGCTGTGATGGAGTTATGTTGTGGGGTATCGAGTTCTCCCGTTGTTCTTACTGGGGTATCAGATAATAAGATATGTCCAAACAGCATTCCTGAACTCTCGTACGATTGTTCGAGGGGGTACAAGTGAGGCTCTTGGTGTTCACAACCCTCTCGACAATCAGCCAGTCAGGACACAAGTAACATTACAGTAAGACAACCCAACGGGAAATTAGTAAGCGCACTCTCACTCGCCCTCCTGTGCACATCCTGACAGAAAGTCACCTATGTCTGAAGCATAAACTGCGCCAATATCTGAGGGCCACCATCTTGCCATACATTGCAACGTTTGTCCCCACAATTATGGAAGTTAAGGATTACAAAACATTTAAGCAATTGCAATTTTGTGCATATATTAAGCACATGCCATATGATGATGAAAAAAAAGTCCCCATCACAACATCACAGCCAAACCACACCAGTTGGAATAGTCAAGAAGCAAATTTAAGATGAGGACCTATACTAAATTTATTTTCTAACCTAGTGGGGTGGATGGGAAGGGGGACTATGAGAGGGAGAAGCGGCAGCCACACACGACACCAGCAGTACTCTCTGACTTAAACAGATACAAAAGGGCAAGAAAAAAAATTGTAAAAAAAAAAAGCATAAAAATAGTAAAGCACATCGTGAATTTTGAACAACCTGGCCAAGGGGCAACATGTATATTGAAAAGAGAAGGGGACCAAGAACTGAGCCTTGAGGGACAGGCTCAGTTATTAAATGGACATTAAATGCACTGCCCCCCCCCTTTCCATTTTCTCTCCATCTTGACAAACAGCATAAAATGTCTCAAACAGTGCTTGTTAATTTCTTTCTTTGGTTTTAGTATCTGTCCACTGTGTGCTTATATAAAGCTTACTGATCCTTCAGAGAAAAAGGATTCTCGAAACTCTCTAGAATGTGCTGACACAGCCCTTGCCACTGAAATGCATTCTTTATCACGGGTGTTTCTGAACTACTCAAGGGTCAATGGTGCTTTGTAAAGTTGCAACAGTTATTTGGGATATATATAACAGTGCATACTGACAGACGGTCAGATCTATATGTTTATGCAGCCGACAGAGGAGTTGGGAAATGCGATACATGCTTCATGATATCCATACCGTTCGCATCAGAGGAGGCAGAGATTGTAGTCTGTCATGTGAGGTTGAGTTTGATCCTATTGCCCTTTTTGTGTTGTTACTCACAAAGGAGGCTTGGGGATCCACCCTGCCCATCTCCGTTATAAAGACCTAACACAGCTCTGCTCAGACACTAAGGAACAGAAGGGCACTATTGTAACTTTGCCATTCAATGGCAGGTACAGGGAGACGTCTTTTGTCGATTTTACCCAACAACCTCAATGCTGTCCTGGACATTATTCCCTGGAATAATGTGCTGTATAGTTCCCTGTAGGATAACATATAAGGTTACAGTTACCTAAACATTTTTTTGTTAATGTGGTTACATAACTGCCCCTTTGACAGTGTAACTTCAACACTGTCAGTACAAAAATGTCACAATAAAAAAAGAGTATTTGAGGGGCGTTTCTGTAGCCGAATGTTTACAGTGCATACCAAATGGCCACGTGGTCGCAACATCGCCAATTCGAATCCATTCGGTAGCCTTTGTTGCGTGTCATCCACCTTTCTCTCTCTCACTGTCTATCTATACCGTCACTGTCAAATAGAGCCGAAATGTAAAAAAATAATCTTAAAAAAAGAGAATTTGATAGAACCGACAGCTGATGATTACTTATAGCATGAAACAGGCTTGTACTGTCTCATAGAAAATTTGCTTGTATATATATATATATATATATATATAATCCAGTGCTCCTTATTTGAGTGTTTCTTTTAACAAAGTTATATATATATGCCCAGCACATCTGTATCTATACATCCACAGGTGTTGGTGATCAGTGATCTGAGATCTACTGCTGTCAACAAAGACAGATTGAGGGGGGATATAAGTAACCAACTGTAAGCGCTACATATAAATGCAGTGTATTTACAGTCAAAGTAGTCTCATCTGTCACATTTGATATTAGCCAAGATATTAGCATAATTCTGGAAATTACAATGCAAATACAATGGCTGAGGCTTAATCCCTGAAAGTAACAACCCTAACAGGGCTGACGGTACATATTCGGGGAACAGGTGTTCGACTGAAACACAAGCGTACCTGTGTCTGTATGTCCACCTGTCACAGGTCAGTTTTATCTTCATGCTCTGATAGGTTGCTCAGACACCCCTCGGGGGGAGGAGTTAAGCCTCTGGGCTCTCTCGTATTCGTCGAAACAAAAAAGACGTGTCGCTCCATCTGAGAGAGAGAGAAAAAAAAAATAATGATAAAAGTTCAGCCTGAGCCGCTACCCTGAAGACATAGTCAGACACAACATCACTCACCTAGCCTCCAGGCAGCGGCTCTGCAGAGACATATCTGAGGCATGGGAGCAACAACAGATGTAAAGATGCTCAAACTTTTGATGTTGTTAACTTTAACAGAGGTAAGGGGGTAACATTTTTTCATTACAGAATCAGTCTGTTTCCTTTTAACAAGAGTAGCAATAAAAAACATTTCAACTTGTAATATAAAATTTAAGCTACGTTCTCTATATTTGTCTTAAAAGTGGCGGGAACAGATCATAAAGGAAGGACTTATTGTAAAATAAGAACACAGGCTCTTTTGAGTTTCGGTGCTTTCAACAAGTGCATGCAGCATGGCCAACCTTAGCTCAATAGACAAATTCATTCCGACCTGAAAGAAATACCCACATCGGCCGGTCCTGAAATCTGTGTTGAGTGAAGGTAATGTGCAGCCTGCTGCCTCTCATACACCGAGAATATGATACAGGGGATAATTTGCCGGGGAATATAATGTGAAATGCCTGCAGCTCGCTACCCTTGGAAGGATGTCATTGTTCTGGAAATATTTCCTGCTGTTCTTCATCCGATCGTTTCCTATCGTAAAATGTTAATTGTCTCTTCACTTCATTTTCAGATATGTGCCACTCAAAATGGTAACTAAATGCTTACATTTATTTTTCAGATAATTCAGTTTTGTAAGTCTAATCAAGGAACACACTGGTAAATCTCAGTGAGCTGCATCTTTTACATTACATTTACATTTGAACTGACAACCCACTTTTTAAAATGGTTGGCTGAGAATCTCCTTTATACACTATGTGTGCAATAGGGCCCATTAACTTCCAAAATATTAATAGAATACAAAATATAGGTTAATAAACATCTGATATATGCCGTCATTCGATACATTAATCTCCTCTATGTCTCCCCCAGACATCACTTTATCAGTGTTTACGGTGACATCCAAGAGCATGACAGTGCAATGGAGTGGCCATACTGGTGCAAGCTCCTACAAAATTACAGCGACACCCAAGAACTCTCCGGAGCCATCTGTCTTCGCTCAGTTCAGCGGAAACTCGGTGATGGGCTCAGTTAACTCCCTCTCACCAAACACAGTGTACACCATGCAGGTGGAGGCCATGGATAATGCCCTCAATGTCCTCGGCAGTGCTGAGACTGAAGAGACCACAGGTAAGTCAGAGCAGCCTATCACCACAATTGTGATGAGGATGAGGAGGAGGAGCAATGACCCCTGGTAGTCGTGATGGTTATTTAATTTACTGGGTTACGATTATTGCTTTTAATGTGATCCAAAAAATGTTTTAATTGGGGAGTTTGTCGCTGTCTTCCAGCTCCTGAGGTGCCCATCATCGAGCAGGCCTACTCCAAACAGAGCGACAGCATCACTGTGGAATTCACTGAGGTTTCTGGCGCAACCAGCTACATCCTGAGGGCCGAGTCTGAGATGGGGGATTTTTTTTCAGAGACCTTGGTAACCAGCTCCCCGGGCACGGTGCTTCAGCTTCAGCCCTACACAGACTACAGCCTCAGTGTTATGTCCGTCAACTCCGGGGGGCGGAGCCAGCCCTCACGGCCCATCCAGACCAAGACAGGTACATGACTGTATCACCTGAGTCAACTTCACACTAAAGCCAAAGAATCTCTGAGTCAGCTGACCAAAATCATTTTATAACAGATTCAAACTTGATAAAACACCTTAAACTGAAACACATATTTAAGTGTGGTACCCTCCCTCCAGCTTTAGCGTTAAGGTGCAGCGAATGCACCTGTGGCTGCTGGATATTGAAACAAAAATGCATGCAAATAAAGCATCAAAAATAATGCTTACAGTCTTGGATATGAAAGAGCAGACTACACAATCAGCCTTTCCATCCACTTTGCCCTGTCCAGACACTGCAAATCCAAAAGCTGTTTACTTAAGACTGTAATCGCTGCACGAAAAGTGAAATGCAGCCTTCCCGTCGTTACTGTAGGACAATACAGTATGCTATCTCACACCGCCGGCCATAACCAAGAGTCATTTCACACGGCCCATTGTCATAATCACAACTGCTAGGCAGCCGATGCAGTAAAATGGAAACCGTATCCATCCTTTTGCACTTTACCTTTCTCGAAATATGAAAAGAGAAACCATGAGAACTAGGTTGTCTCTTCTCCCGAAGGAGATTGAGCGGTAACACAATCACAGCGACATCTAATCCTCTTCACACTTTCAAAACGGATTTTTTTTGTTCGGGATATAAATGGAGATTAATCTGTTTGCTTACTCTAATAATTTTTTTAAAATTCTTTTTACCATTGGTCCCTCCCCCACCACTAGCAAAACCACCATCTGCCTATATGTTGCTCAGCTCAACAGCTCATTACTCTCTGTGTAATGTCCCCATCAATAGTGGTGGTGGCCCCTGAACTGAACACCTCCTCCCCAAGCAACGACACAATCCGTGTGACCTGGTCCCCGGTGGAGTACGCTGTCCTCTACACCCTCTGTATCATCCGTCAGGGCTCTGACTCACGCCTCAAACTCAACACAACAGAGCCCACAGTGACCTTCGGTGACCTTGAACCAGGGACCGTCTACTGCATCAAGGGCACAGCCTGGGACCCCGATGGCCGCCCTGGAGATGACCTCACTGTCTGTCAGATCACACGTAAGCACAGCAATGGAAAAACACAGACCTAAATTCCATATGAATTGAATGAAGACATCTTTATGCCCCTACTCGGATGACATAATTTATACCCACCTCTTTTCCACCTAGTGGTCAGGACAGATTAATACAAATCTGTAAGCTCCTTTCATACTGATCTTTTGTGGCATCAAAATATCAGCATACCTACTACACTCCCTTTCTGTCAGTTGCTAGTACCATTCAGAACATAAAATTTTTCATCTTCTACCTCCTCATTACTCCTCCAGGTCCACCAAGTCCAGAAGCAGTCCATGTCATGCTGACCCAGGGCCGATCTCTGGGGATTTCCGTAAACTGGCAGATAGTCCAGGGTGCTGAGATCTACACTGCTCTGTCCAGCAATGGCCAGAACTGCACCTCAACAGCCGACGGCTACTGCGTCATCACCCCTCTCGACTGCGGCCAGAACCACTCTGTCACTGTCATCGCCCACAACCGGGCCGGACCCAGCGACCCATCCCTACCAGAAGACTTTGTCACATGTCTGCAAATTCTGAATTGGCGCATGGACACATGCAGCACATTTGCACACCCGCACCACTATATCAAACATAGAGCCATGTTTGTTTCATACTTACTCCTAGTCGCTGATGCTGTTTATTGACCTCTGTCTCTCACTGCCAGTCCCGTGTCCCCCGGAGAACATCTGGGTAGAGGAACATGAGGCGGGCAGTTGCTGGGTGGCGTGGAGCGTGGTGCCCCTGGTAGAGTACTACAAGGCCTTCATCAAACGAGACGACGGGGCCGAGGAGTCCTGTAACACCACGGACACCACCTGTCAGTTTCACTGCATGTGTGGCTACACCTATCTCACCACTGTCTTTGCCCACAACCAGGCCGGCCCCAGTCCTCAGGGCGATGTACTCAACTACACCACAAGTAGGACCACAATGCACACACACACGCATACACAAACATACACATGTACATTTAGCATTTAACAGTCAGTCACATAACAGTGTGTAATGTGTTTAAGTAATGTTCCTGTTTCTACATTTTCCTTTCTACGCATCCCCTTTGGGCACCAGTACCCTGCTGCCCAGAGGATGTTTCTGTCGAGCTAGTTTCCACAGAGACCCTAGAGATAATGTGGTCATCAGTCCGAGGGGCAGAGCTGTATGAGACAACAGCGGCGCAGACTGATGATGTCATCCACTGCAATGACACGGCACCAGTGTGCGCACTGTCAGACCTGAAGTGTAACACAGTTTACTCAGTGGTGGTCACGCCATGCAGCGAGCTACGGGGCTGTAACCGCACATGCAAACCACATTCACACGAAACAGGTAACATCTTAGTCACGGTGAAACAGTTCTACTGGACGCAGATGGGCATTTCATCCAAATGCAAAGTATACGCACTAGCATGCACGCACTCACAAAGTCTCTCTCTCTCTTTCACTCACTCACACACACACACACACACACACACATACACACAAAGAGAGACAGGAAGAGGTCATTCTCTCAGATATGTTGATAAACACATCATAATAACTGTATTATTCACATCATTTCTGACACCTTCGGTATGACGACTAGATTTCTGTCTGTCCCGTTGCAGCTCCGTGTTCACCAGAGATCCTGAATGTGACCCAGACCAACGCCACAACAGTCAGAGTCTCCTTTACGACCCCCAACTCCCCCAATGCAACATACACTGTCACCGCCATTGGACGCATTGACACACACACATGCCACTCACTATCCACCCCCTGTGAGCTCACACAGCTGCCCTGTGGTACCACATATGAGGTCATTGCAGTCGCCAATACGGCCACAGGACGGAGTCTACCTAGCTTCAGTGTACCTTTGGAAACAGGTACTGTATAGGAGAGAACAGTCAGTATGCCTGCCATTCTTGTGTCAGGCAACTCTGGGGTCTGTCAGTGAGACTTGTATAGACATATGATATTAATGTGTTTAATATATCATGAAAGCCACTATTTGGGGATTTATTTATTTTGTTTTTATGATACACATTGTATGATGTCATGAGATTGAATGCCATTGGGCAGATATATCTCTCTCAAACTTAGAAATGCTATATAATATGAGGACGTAGGTTGGTTTTGTAGTCTAATGGACAATATTCCCCTAACTTGGCATTGCATAGCTATTAATTCATACATCATAAGGATATTATGTAGTTTCATAATTTGGGACTAGGTAAAAAAAAGAGATTCCAACGTAAGAATTTTTTTTCTTAATAACGACAATATTTTGTTCATGTCATACAGCCATTAATGAAACTACAGGCTCTTTTAATAACCTCTGTTCCATTTCTCAAGGTCCCTGCTGTCCCACATCTCTGAATGTGGAGCAGGTCACGCAGGCGATGACCAATGTGACTTGGTCACCGGGCCACGGGGCTCGCTCCTACATCACAGCCCTGACATCCCCGCGGGGACATGCCAAGTGCCACACCTTGGACACGCATTGCATGATGGGATGTATCACCTGTGGAACCAACTACAGCGTGAGCTTGGAAGCCATCAGCAGCACTGGCCACAAGTCACATTGCAGCTACCAAGGATTCTCATCCAGTGAGAACACACACACACACACACACACTTAAAAAACAAATCTTATATATAGTTGTAATTCCCTGTTTGTACAAGAGAAAATGTGAGGGTACACAGTTATATTCCTTCCTTCTACTCTTCATCTGAACATGTCATCCACATAACAGACATTAACAAACCTCACACCACCACACCAGTTTACTTTTCCTGCCCTCTCCTATCACCCTCCCTCCCGAAGGTGCCTGTTGTCCAACAAGCGTCAAGCTCTATCGGATGGCCAACAACTCCCTGAGGGTGTACTGGCGCTCCTCTGGGCTTCCCCAGACCCAGAACCACACGGTGGACCTGTATGGGACGAGCTCCAACTATACCTGCATCCCTGCTACCAGGAGCAGCTCCTGTGATGTCCAGGAGGTCATGTGCGGGGACGTCTACACGGTTGTGGTGGCGCCAGTTGGACAGGATGGGAGCAAAATCAGCTTCTGTCCACGCAGGATGTACTCTGGTAAGCCATGAGGGTCATGAAGGGGAGAGAGAAAGTATACTTAGTTTGTGAAAATATTCAAATAGCTGTCAGAGTTTTGCATCAGATCTTTATCTGGGTTTTAAGATTTTGGAATTTCTGTTAAATTTACAGTGTCCTGCTCAGGGAGCAATGTCGGCATGGGTAAGTACCCTTTTAAAACAAGGATGTGCCGAATGATGAGGCACACCTAAATCTCCTCTGCCACTATTCATATTTCACACTTTTCTTGGTTTGATAAATGATCCCTGTGCAAGTGATGTCTGCACTGAAATATTATCTCTCTCTTTCTCCAGTGATCTATCGGGGAAAGCGGAGTGTGAATTAAACACGGTGAGTTATCAGTACACCACGTTGTAACCTGCTATGCAACTAACTAGCCCAGACTCCTAAACACGGGGGCGCTGATTGTAACGGTTTGAAAAGGAGTCGATAAAAAAGATGCCTTCACGGGACCCTATCATTGTGTCACCTCAGAACATCACATTGCATGGTATCTTGTGACAGCGTCTTAAGCGTCTGTAAACACTGTTGCTGTCTATAGTATACTGGGGGACAATAAGGATGAATGCTCTGGTAGAACAACAGGGACAGAGCACAAGCAAGGATATAGGTGAGGCCACTCTCTCATCTCTTTACCTCTGGGACCTCTCAGATGTATGGCCCGGCTCGGCTAGTGTCCATAAAACGTGGAAGGGAAGAATGCAGGGCACGTGACGCGCATAAACACAGACAAAGAAGGGCTGCAGACACATAACACAGAGACACGGGACCCCTTATTACACTTGGTATGAGCTAGGGTAATTGTAGCGCACCCAGTCTGTAAGACGGTACTGTAGATGTCCATGGGTGAATCTGACACTGAATTTTTTTTCATTTATGCATATAATGTGTCCATCAAAAAAAGAAAAACAACTCTGTTTGATTTTGCAAAGAGCGCCAGCAACTATACCTATCATAGAGTTGAATTTGCTGAAGCTATGAAATATACACATGATAACCTGAGATACAGGTTAGGAATCTGTAAAGCACTGATGAATGGAAATCTGTCACGTCTCTTTTGCTTTCACAGGGAAACCATCTGATGGACATGGACATCATATGTCTACTGCAAATGTGAAGAAACAAGAAAGCCAGCTGAAAGACGACGCCTTTATTTAGTTTGTTGTTAGTGGTATTTGCAAGACCAAATCCACTGAAAAGCTAAAATTCTGAAACTAAAAGTAAGAATTGAATAACCCTTTTCCATATCACTGAGTGAAATCCCACAGAGAATTATTCTGATGATTATATAAATTCAAAGCCCAATTATATACTGTGTCACACATTGTATATGAAACACCTTAGGATTTCTCCAAGTAGGGAGCCTCCATAGTGGTTGCTAACCTGTTTCCTCTGGGTTTTTTAACGCTGGTACTTGCGGAACTGAAAGTAGGTTACTGTAAAAGCAGAGCAATGGGTATTGAACATATTTGCCTGGAGTCTGGCGTGGCCCTTCTATGGATGATATGTCTGATCAGATTGCTGGAGACAGATTCTGTGTTTTCCCTGCCTTCACTCCATGTCTCCTTGGTAACTGATAACACCAATAAAGAACTTCCCTTTGGCATCACAGCACTGTGTGGCCTCAGTCATTGCATATGGATTTCCACTATCTAGCAGATTATCTTCCCTGTTGTGTTTTTTTTGGGGGGGGGTGACTGGAGGGTTAGTTATATGGGGAACATTCAATCTTCTAATGTTACTCTACCTGGGAAATAAAAGTTATTATTCATATAACTGATTCACTGTTAAATATTCTACAATGGGATATGAGGGGAAATAAAGCAAATATCCAATTGGACTTAGTATAACTGATATCATAAGAGATATTTTTTGCCCAAGCTTACCTATTCCATAAATTTTAACACCACTGCATGTGTTCAGGCTTGAAGAGCGTTTTGGTTGATGAACTTAAGAAATTGTTAAATAAGTAACAAGTTATTTCACGTATACTTTTTATTTTTTGGATTCCCCCCCTTTTTCTCCCCAATTGTATCCGGCCAATTACCCCACTCCTCCAAGCCATCCCGATCTCCGCTCCACCCCCTCTGCCAAACCGGGGAGGGCCGCAAACTACCTCATGCCTCCTCCGATACATGTGGAGTCGCCAGCCGCTTCTTTTCACCTGACAGTGAGGAGCTTCGCCATGGGGCGCCCCGACTGACCAGAGGAGGCGCTAGTGCAGCGACCGGGACACATCCGGCTTCCCACCCGCGGACACGGCCAACTGTGTCCGCAGGGACGCCCGACCGAGCCGGAGGCAACGCGAGGATTCGAGCCGGCGATCCCGTGTTGGTAGGCAACGGAGTAGACCGCCACGCCATCCGGACGCCCCCTTATTTCACGTTTTATTAGGAGCAGCTGTAAATAGTGATAACACGCTTGTCAAGATTAGCATACGGCTTTATATATATATATATTTATGACCGTCTGATTAACACCGTTTGGAATGTTTATCGTGTCTTCATCCCTTTTTCATCTTCCGAATAGCATTTAGCTGACCAAAAAGGTTTGCCTTGACCGTTTGGTTTGCTAACATTAGTGTACAAACTATACTTGTGTAACTGGTTATTTTCTTGCCCGGTGCGGGATTCGATACGGGTGTATTGCACCACAAGGCGACATCGCTAACCGCTCGGCTAAAGGGTCAGACCCGTTAAATAGGAGCTAATGTGTCTTATTAGTAGTTTACATTTGTATACCACGAAATATTGATTGATATTAATAAATTGTCAATTTATTTACGTTCGATGCCCGTCTCCCGACTCACTGCCAGCCAGGTTGCGTCTCTCTTGCGGGGCAGCTTGCAGTTTTCATGGGCCAAATGTCGTACAATAACTGGCCGGTTAGCCAGCAACGACCACCCTGTCTCAAAACTACAGCCAAGTGGGGGGGTCAACGACACACACTTCTTTGCTATTCGTCGAGGCTGCGGATTCACCGGTCAAAGTTCACCAAATTGAACTCCGCACGAAGAGAAGATAACCGGAGAAGATCTGAACTTCCTTTCGCCACCGGAAGTGAATGCCCCTTCGCGCGCGTAGAATGGAAGTTGCGGGGCGGTCGTTTTTTATTGCACCCGAGCGACATTTAAGGGTTTCCATACCCCAAAGTTTGTTTTGTGTATAGCGTTGGTCATTGAAATTGTTCCAACATAATATACATACTGTAACGATTAAGTGACGTTATTTGTTTACTCGACGTAATTAACCCAGAGCGAAGTTTAGTCTGCTGCTAGCTTGTTAACTGACTCGCTTGCGAGTACGTGAGTACGTGAAAACCCACAAGCTGAGATTCAAGGAAGACCTGAGGCGGACAACCTATGGCCATGGCCAGTGGTGGAAGCTGCCCAGGAGGGCAAGGTGGCGTTCTTCGCGGAAGTGAAGCTGATCATCAACGGGAGAGTATTCCGTCCGAATCCGGGAAGCGATATTATGAACCCTACATAGCCCTCGCCAAAATCCCGTACCCTGTCCCAAATCTCGCGAACGGACGCCGGATTTCCGCTGCGTTGCTAAGGAAACAATCAACTATCAACTCGGTGCGAAGCAAAGCTAACGTTAGCTACCTTCAATTTTGGTCGCCAAAGTTAGTAAATTTCTCCCCCTAGTGGCAAAATAATAATTCAAATGGCAGTCTTATGTGCTCTCCTCTGTTCATGATCCTCATTGCTCATTGAAACTTGAGTAGTTTCGATGTCTGATACTTCATTACTTTTACCCAAGTAGCCTATAGCTTTTCAGCTGGCCTTCTTTATACAACACTGTGCACTATACACTATAGGCCTAGGCTAATAGTAGAAAATGTAAACTTTCTGGTAAATGAAGTGAAAGACATGACTAGGATGTTTGTCTTATGATTTAAGTGTTTGCCCTGAAAACGAAATTAAGCAGGAAGTCTAGATTATTTTTGGTTTTGATTAAAAATAATCAAAATATTAAGTTACATAACTTATGAATCGTCTAAAAAGTGAACCATGGGGTTGAAATTATGATTGTGAGGGAAAGAATAGCCTTAAGTTGACTAACCTAACAATTTTAGGTTACAAGGTCTGCCTCTGCTCCTTGGATACGTTATTGGTATTATATTAATGTTGATTGTGGATAACTTAGACAGGTTAAATTGTGGGTGTACAGCGTTTCCTTGATGAGCGCTAACCCCATAACAACATATTTTCGCGTTGCTACGGTGGCGCACACGTGACAAAGCCAGAAACGGGATTTTGGCGAGGCCTATGTAGGGTTCATAATATCGCATCCGGGAACACAGACTTGGACGAAGTCCCCGTAAGGACATTTGAGGTGATGTTTTATTTTTATTATTTCTATCAGTTTCTTGTTTCGAAGTCATGTTGTTCGTCTCCCTTTTCAGGAGTAATAGTTGATCTCCCTTTTTCAGGAGTAACTTCTTGTTATATTTTAGCAAGCAACTTTATTTATATTGCAGCGAATTCGGGGGTCAACCACAGGAACTGCCGCGGCCGAGACGCGAACCCGTATCTCGCCCGCATCGCGGGTGACATCGCTAACCGCTCGACTAAAGGGTCAGGCTCGCCAGCCAGCGGCAAGCCTGTCTACTAATCCATGCACGTTACAATATACATTTTGTACACGGGGCAATTTACACAAATGAAAACAGAAAAGGAACAACTGCAGCGGGTTATTTTCTTGCCCGGGGCGGGATTCGATAAGAGGTGTACTGCACCACAAGGCGACGTCACTAGCCGCTCGGCTAAAGGGTTAGACCCGTTAGCTAGGGGCTAACGTGTCTTATTAGTAGTTTACAGTCGTCACCCTCTCCCGGAGGCGCGCCCTCGCGCTTTGTTCTTCACGCGCTCCGAAGAGACTTCTGAGGATCTGCACACTTCCGGATCCCACCGCTGCCAGCAATGTAACCGGTTATTTTCTTGCCCGGTGCGGGATTCGATACGGGGTGTACTGCACCACAAGGCGACATCACTAACCGCTCGGCTAAAGGGTCAGACCTGTTAGTTAGGGACTAACGTGTCTTATTAGTAGTTTAAAAATAGGAACAATCATATATAAAATATAATTAAAAGAGTACGAAGTACATAAAATGTACTTTGACTTAGTTATTAAAAAGAGTAAAATCATTAAAAGATAGTTACTATAAAAAGAAAATCCAAAGTACAAAAGAAAAAGGAATAAAAACATAGTCACTTCCCCACCAGGAGTGACTAGAGATCTACTTCCAGAATTAAAGTGCAGTTGGAACGAGGTGCAAGTTTTAATGCTCAATCGTAGGCACAAGAACAAAGAAACGTTTTTAACCTAGATTTAAAAATTGCTATATTTGGGGCACATCTAAGATCTTCTGGTAGTTTGTTCCAGTTGCATGCAGCATAATCGCTAAATGCTGCTTCACCATGTTTGGTTTGGACTCTGGGCTGAACTAACTGACCTGAGTCCATGGAGCTTAGAACCCTACCCTGTTTATACTCTTTTAGCATGTCAGTGATGTATTCTGGGCCAACACCATTCAGTGATTTGTAGACAAGTAGCAGCACCTTAAAATCTATTCTGTAACTAACTGGAAGCCAGTGTAAAGATTTCAGGACTGGAGTAATGTGCTCTGTTCTCTTGGTCCTGGTTAAAACTCTAGCAGCAGCATTCTAAACAAGCTGCAGCTGCAGCTTTTAGTATGTTAGTGACCAAAGCTAAATGCACAATAGGATGGTAAACCCCGAGTTGCATAAAACTTAACTACCTACAACTTGCACTAAACTCTGAAGTGTTTATCTTATGTCTTTATCTGTATGTCGATTAATGACAGGGGTATATGTGATGCACTGAAATGAAAAGCTAATTTTCTGTACTGCAAACGGTTCAATGCAGACTTATTTTTTTTACAAGAAACACATGCATGTTCATCTGATTTGAGTTTATGGAAGAATCAATGGGGTAATGATATCTGGCTATCTTATGGTAGCAACCATTCTGAGAGGTTCTTTCAAAGGTAAAGTTATTAACAGCAAGACCCACCACTCTGGAAGATGGACTCTTTTAACGTTAACCATCAGCAGTGAGAGATATTTGTTGGGAAATATATATGCATTCAAATATAAACAGAATAACATCTTTATTTCAGGAATTGGAGGAAGAGGTACATAGAATTAAGGATGTTTTTCAAGATATAAAAATTTCAACTCTGTCTGATGTAATGTTACCTTCCTACTAAACCTAATGTTACAAACCCAGAGTTCAGTAACATATGTTCTGGTCTTGGTGTTATAGATATGTGGAGATCTAGGTACCCAAACAAAAAGGAATACACCTGGTTTAATAAGGATAGGTCCAATCAATCAAGGATTGATTTATGGTTGATTTCAGACATTCTTGATAGACAAGTGGACAAAGTCTCTATTGAATCACCATTTCTTACTGATCATAAAGCCATTCTTCTATCTGTTAACATGGGCTGTCCTGGTTCTTATAAATATAATAAAGGGTATTGGAAATTCAACTGCAATTTATTAAATGACAATATGTTTAAAAAGGAAGCAAAGGACATCATTATTAGTCACTGGAGTAAAGCACAACTAGAAAAATCTTGTGGGAAATATTGGGAGCTAGTGAAACGGCGAATTTACTTCTGTTCACAAACTTAATATAGATGGCCATGAAAATCAAAATTATGAAGATATTTCTAAATAGGTTTCTGAGTTGGGGAGGTTTATGGATGTGGTGAGGGAGGATATGCAGGTGGCTGGTGTAACAGAGGAAGATGCAGAGGATGGGAAGAGATGGAAACGGATAATCCGCTGTGGCGACCTCTAACAGGAGCAGACGAAAATAGTAGTGGTAGTAGATATACAAGTAATGCCTGCCCTATCACTGATATGTCTGCCTTTCTGAAGTCGGTTAGAGAAAATGCCATGCTCATTTATGAGGATTTTAAGAGCAAGTGTGATGAAGAAATAACCATGAATGAAATAAAGAAGGGTATCAATAAATTGAAGTACAACAAATCACCTAGGAACGATGGGCTTACTAGTGAATTTTATATGTTTTTCCAAGATGATCTCACAGAATTTCTTCATTTTATTTTTAGGGAAGCAATTGACTTAGGATCTCTCCCAACCTCAGTGACACAAGGTTTCCATCCATCCATTATCCAAACTGCTTATCCTGCTTAGGGTCGCAAGGAGGCTGGAGCCTATCCCAGCAGTCATTGGGCGGCAGGCAGGGAGACACCCTGGACAGGCCGCCAGGCACACACACACACACACACACACACACACACACACACACACACACACACACACACACACATATACACACACACACACACACATGGAAAATTTAGTACGGCCGATTCACCTGACCTAAAAATACCGATACCAGACTAGAATCACTTGTTTTTAGGTAACTGGAGGCCCATCACTTTGATTAACAATAATGGAAAATTACTAGCATCAATATTTGCTGAGAGATTAAAAAACAAACTTGATTCTATTACAGACACATATCAATCTGGCTTTATGAAGGGCAGACATATGTAATAATATTACCCTGGTATTAGATTTAATTGACTACAGTGACTTCATAAAGGATGAGAGTCTTATTTTATTTGTTGACTTTTACAAGGCCTTTGATTCAGTTGAACATTCATGTATCTTTTGAACGCTTCTTTTCTTTGGTTTTGGTGATTATTTTCAAAAAATAATTAATACCCTTTACAATAAAGGTAGTTGTTCAGTGAGATTACCTTATGGGACATCACAACGGTTTGATATTGGTAGGGGAATTTGACAAGTTGCCAAATTTCTCCTTTTTTATTCCTTTTAATTACTCAAGTCATAGCATTACATCTAAACAGTTCGGTGAAATTACCTTATGGGACATCACAATGGTTTGATATTGGTAGGGGAGTTTGACAAGGTTGCCAAATTTCTCCTTTTTTTTTCCTTTTAGTTACTCAAGTCATAGCATTACATAAAAATAAACTTTTATTGAAAGTTATTCAGATACAAGACAAAGAAATAAGGTGCTCCCAACTAGCAGATGATACTGCGCTCTTTCTAAAAGATGGCACACAAGTTCAAAAAGCAATTGAATGTTTGACATCCTTCTCAAGGGTGTCTTGTCTGAAATTAAATATTAGAAAATGTGAGTCATTATCCTTGAAGCATACCATGGTCAACACTATATGTGGAATTCCTATTAAGAGTATGGTTACCTATTTGGGTATTAAGCTCTGCGAGGAGCAGAAAGAACGATCAAGATTAAACTCTCCCATTCTCAAAAAAGTAGAAATAAATTCAATTTTTGGTTATTGAGAGATCTTTCACAGAATGGACGTGTTCTTTCTAAATCTGAAGGCTTCTCGAGATTGGTCCATACCTCCCTTGCTTTAGATGTTCCCCCATCATTCATAAAAAAAGTCAGTTCAAACCCTTTTAACTTTATTTTTAATTAATTAATTAATTTTTTTTACATTTTGGGAAATTTTTTATCAAGCAACAACCGACGGGCTCCAAGTCATATAAAAATAATGATCATAAAATCCAGCCTTTTGACCAAACTGAGGTTATTGAAGACGGGTCAATGAAACTATCTCAGTGTCGCCAAAAAGATGAACTTCCATGCAGTCATTTCAACCTTTGTAATAGTGTGTTCTTGATTTTTAACTTTAAGTAGTGAGGAACTTTAAGTAGTGAGGAATAAACCTCACTACTTAAAAAGAGATGTAATTTGTAATGGCCAGGATAAGGGAGGTCTAAACGCATTGGATTACCAAACCTCCAATATTATTTTTAAGATTAAATGGGTACAGAACTATCTAAAGAACAGCGACACAATTTGAACATATTCCCAGACCTAATTTTTCAACAGGTTGGTGGCACTGAGTTTTTACTGAAATGCAATTTTGATGTTTTAAAACTCCCAGTTAAGCTTGCAAATTTTCATAAACAAGTACTGCTTATTTGGACTCTGTCTTACAAACACAATTTCTCTCCTCATAGATACACACTTTGGAACAACATGGATATCATATAAAGAAATAAAACTTTTTAGAAACTGGATTGACTAACATATGGATCACACACACACACACGCACACACACACAAACACACACACACACACGCCTTTACCTGAAACGAGTAAAACACAAGTTAATACAGTATAATTATCTCCATATTCAAATGTGAGGCTGCACCCTAGATGACGACACTATTTGGTGCTCTATAGTGTCCCTTCGCAAGATTTTCTGTTGTTTGGTGGCACAGCATAGCTGAGATGACCGCAGAAGAACGCTGTTGCTTTTTGCCAGAACTGCTGCCGAGTTGACAAACAGAGCTGCCAGTTGCCGGAACCACTGCCGAGTTGACTGAGCGGAGCCGCCATGGTTTGCCCTTCCGGGTACTGACAGCTGGGTAGACTGTGCCTGGGGATTTGAATTCAGAGTTTAGCCTTTGCCTAAAGAGGCATCAAACTACAAGGCAGCAGGTGATTATTGTTGTCAGAGTGTTTCCTTCTCCTAGCCTTTGCCTAAAGAGGCATCAACTCACAAGGCAGCAGGTGGATTTGAAATCAGAGTTCCCTTCTCCTATCCCAATGTGTTGGCTGGACTGGGCACCATGGGAATTACAATACAAACATGCAGGAGGACCAGATCTATCAGTAGGGACGACGTCCTTAGTCAAAGGGCCCTTGCTGAGGTAAGGTGCTACCCCTCTACAGCCTGCGGTTGCAGTTTAGCATCTTACCCAGGACAAATTGGATTAAACATAATATGGATTAAATAATTATTTAGTAAAGATGGTCAATTTTATAGTCATGCAAAATTTACGAGTCATTTTGATGTTCCTATCACATGTATTTCAAACTGTAGTTAAGTCCATTCCAGAAGGAGTGATATCTCATAAGAGAATACAACAATACTCCAGGTGAATCTATGGAAGATTTCTTATCATCAATTTTATTAGAAGGTGTTGATATCCGAAGCAAAAAATGCAATAACAACTATGTTAGATCAATCTTTTAAACTGTTATATTACACCTCCTGTGGTAGTGTCTTGGAATTCCACTGTGGAACATATCAATTAGAAAAATGTCTGGAGTCAATGTCATAAATACTGTATAACTACTAGGTCAAAGAAGTTACATTCAAGATTATCCATAGAGTTTGCCCAGTGAGAAATTTTATTGCAAGTAGATTTAAAACAGACATTGATGATAAATATGTATTCTATGAAACTGATTTTGACTCTCTAAGCCACCTTTTCTGGAGCTGCCCACATGTTAGTAAATATTGGACGGATTTAGCAAATTTTATTCTTAGGAAATCTCTTTATATCTTACCTTTCAAATGCAAGATATCCTGCTTCTGTTTAACCCCATAAAGACCCCAACATGACGTTTGTTATAAGTTTATTAATTATTCTTGGCAGATTCTTTGTGCAAATGCAATGGAAAAAACCCAAACTGAATGTATTCTTGATAGTCATGCAAAACTACATCAAGACTATTCATTTATGTAAAAACAAAAAAGCAATTCAAACTGTTAATACTTTTGAGAAGTATAATCTAATATTTGAATAATTGGTTGTACCCCTGTGTTCAATGTTAAGTTTGTGTGCGTTTATTGTATTCTTATTGTAAAGAGCAAACGTACAATAGTATGTTTGTTCTTTGTCATTTAAAAGAAAACGTATAAAAAAAAGTGAGCAGGAGGCGAATATTCGCATTGTTAATTCCGCGCATGTGTGCCGTACCCTTACTCATTTAATCACTTTTTACAGCTATTTTGTGATAAATTTGCCTCATAATTTTAATCTTTATTCTAGAATATATATATATATATATACACACACACACACATACACACACACACACACACACACACACACACACACACACACACACACACACACACATATATATATATATATATATATATATATATATATATAGTTGTGCATGGTGCATAAACTAAATTATGAACAATTTAGTCATCTAGAAACTTAACAAGCACCCCCAAGCCAACAATTCTAGGTGTGAGCCTGGCGAACTGTAAAAAGCGATGATAATGGAGTTAGAACCGAAACTGATCCCCCCCATGACACACACACACACACACACTCACACACACACACACACACACACACACACACACACACACACACAAGCTACTACGTGACATCCCGGGAGGATTCCTCTTCTCACTAGGAGTATAGGCATGCACATGGAACACCCTGTCTATATACCTCATTTAGCTTGGAGACAAACACAACTGGTGTTGGGGCCATTGTTAACGGTGTGCTTTGTAATGTTCTTTACCTGCTACACGCAACAGGCTATCACGTTCACTTGCGTAACGTGTTTACCGGTGAACAGTGACTACTACTTGGCTACTGTACATGTTGTGCACAGGAAATCCTGGCTGTGGCTTTTCATTTCTGTCTGGTAAATGGAGGCTCAAATGAATATCCCGAGTCATACTGGTGCTCATACTGGCGACTGAATTATTCCTTGATAGCAATTCCACCCCTCCAAAATGCTGTTGGAAAAAATAAGTTTCATACCTGAAAATTTGTTTTTTTATCAAACTGAAAGTGGCAGAATAGTAAAGTGAGTTATTGTCAAGCACTCACATGGATGTAAGTAATTAAAACTATAATAATTAGCTGTTTTTGGTAAAGGTAGATGAATCAACCACCACGTGTTAACACAGGAGCAATAATACAGTCTTTGTATAACAATAATGGAGCACCTGTAACGGGAATGCATATGATACACCATGGGAAACTCCCTTTTCTTGGAATATTTACAATACTGCCTTAGAGCAGGCACTTCCTGTTTCTGTACCAGGAAATCAGCATATGCTGAGAAAAATTGTGGAGACCTCATGAGAAAAATATCACAATTTAAAACAAACCCTCTTCAATTAATGCTTTCAAAACGAGATGGTCGAATCCTAAAAGAGACCTCATCATCACAAGTTAACACAGAAAATATTTCAGAAAGCATGAGGAAATAGCGACTTGAATATGAGATGATGAAGGTGAGCGGCTGACAGGACCCTCCACCTCCCACTTTGTTTCCTTCTCATGATGACAGTGCACCCAAGGGCATTGAGAGTCTCTACCTGTCCTCATTTAGCACATCCTGATTGGTCCCCATGCGGATGAACTACGAGCGCTCAGCCTCTAAAGAATCCAGATGAGCTGCTGTGTGAAGGACCCCTGTGTGGATGTAACCACTGACTGAAGCCGCTCCAATTAGCATGGACAAGTCAGGGACACTGTGGGCACCACTCATCCTATTGACTTTGACGCAGGTAATCACACTCACGACTGAGTTTTTATTCAACTCCTTTGTAGATATCCATCATAACTACTTCTATTAGAAATTTTTTTTTACATTTCTGCACTTTTTTTCTTTTTTCTTCACAGATACAGTGTGTTTTGGCTTCAGGTGAGTGATTATGTGCTTCAGCGAGGGCTAATTAGCAATCAAATATTTATTGCTGGCTTGATGTGAATAGAACAACAGTTACAGGCAGGTTGCATAGATAAGTCATTCAGCTCATTTAACCAATTATTTATATGATAAAATGAATGCTTTTCCTTAAATCAGTTAGTCATCCGTGTATTACTGCTGTGATAATTATGTGATTTCATGCACAGATTATTCAGTGGTGTCATATATGGTTATATATGACATCATAGATGCTGGTTAGCTCAATATGCCAAAGTGGGCTGTTAAATCAAAATGTTCCATTTGCTTTATATTTACAATGTATATATATGACACTATAATCATAAACTTTAAGGTCTAAACTGACCGTTAAGAACAGGTGAGGTATAAAACTAGATGATGCGGGTTATTATGAGGACGGCTGTCCACGCCCTTGGCTGCTTTTGGTGAAGGGATGTGGTGTTGGATTAATTTTTTTTCTGAGTAGGAATAGTTTTCATTCTCAAAAGAAGGAGCGCTAATTAGATGGAAGTCCTGTTGAGTCGAGTTTTGTTTCCTTTGCAGAATATGTATCCCCCGTACTCAATTAAAGCGGACATGGGTTATTACATTTCCGTTTTGCGCAAGGAAATGAAAAATAGCAACGTGTTGACTGTTTATAACTGATTGTTTTGCAATTTATGGGTTATCAAGCACAGTTTTACCAACGAAGCAGCATCTTGAAAGCCGGGGAGTAGCTTGAAATCAACTGGAAAAAAAAATGCTTTGTGGTTCCTCCGCATCTTCTTAAATTAACAGTCCTGTCGACATATACAGCAAAATGGTTGTTTCTTTTTTCCACGTGAAAGCACAGCGAGCTAACCATTACATGGGTTTAAGATGTCATGCAAATCACATTGTCAAGACCCATCTAACATTGCGTGTTATCCATTGCATTGAATTAAGACCCCCCCGTGACCCTGAGAGCAGGATAAGCAGTTCAGAAAATGGATGGACGGATGAATTGACCGTCTGCTCCCAAGCAAATAGACTTTTCATACTAAAACCAAGGTTATCATGTCTTTGGGGTGCATCATTTACATGCACTACCCCGTCATCACACACTCGGTCTACAGCAAAGTCTTTGGCGTGGATGCGCTAGAGCAGAGCCACAGACAGCACTTACTAAGAAAACAGCAAGCACATCTAAATTTATCCCTTCAATTTATCCCTAAAATTCTGTTCATCTGTTCCAGGTTGTGGTATCACTTCAGTGTCGTCTCCCTCTGCGTCGACACTGAAAGTCATATGGAGTGGCTACAGTGACGCGTCAATCTATTTGCTGGACTTGCGTGTTGTGAACTCAACGAGCATCGCACCGGTGGTTGTGGAGGCCTCCGCATCCAACACGCAGAGGCTGGTCCGGGGACTGCGACCGGGACAGACTTATGAAGTAAAGTTGAAGGTCTTTCGATTTTTATATGTAGTGTGCACGGACACGCGGAACGCTATGACAGGTAAAAGATATAACGTTAAAGGAAATCAGTCAAATGAATAAGAGAAGTTGCCCCTGCATCAAATAATCCTGAATGCCCCCTTTTTACATCCCAACAGTGCCCGCCACCTCCCAAATCACCTTTTCGCAAGCTCTTTCCAGTACCTCTATGAGGTTTGAATGGTCTAGCGTGATTGGGGCGGACAAGTATTTCTTGATTGTGGAGAAGTTGTTCGATGCCTCAGCACCGAAATACAACCGGAGCTTCACAACCCTGGGTGGACAAGTGGACGGCCTGACTCCATCCACAACTTACAAGTGTTATGTTTACTCTTCCAACAGTGCTGGTCTTGGGGCCAGCAGTAGAATAAGGACAATTACAACATGTAAGTTCATGTAGGATAGCCGCTGTGATTTTCAGGAAACACTTCCTGTGATCTATAATTTAAAGTTACCTATTGAATGTACCAGTACTTATTGAACTAGAATTACTCATTGAATGCACAAGCTAATCTGGAAAGCCAAAAATGTGACTCAGCTTGTATTTGTAAGTAACCGTATAGTATAGCATTTTGAAATTTTGCCCTAATTTTGCCCTGCAGTGGTACAGCCACCAACAGGTGTGGCTCTTGAGTCAACGGGAAAGAACACAGCCCGGGTGACTTGGAATACCGTGAGTCGAGTCCTGCTATATCAAGTGACTGTTCGTGACAACGATGATCCCAGCAGCCCGCCTATTGTCAGGAATACTTCCTCGGTATCCATGGATATCAGCAATCTGGAGCCCTGCTCCACCTACACAGTGGGAGTATCATCAGTCAATGTCTTCTTAGTGGCTGGAGAGGCCTCTGAGGTCATATACACTACCACAAGTGAGTATTTGCGGGGCAGAAAGGACTTGTCTGAAAGACTGATAACATACACTGTTGTGGAGAGGTAAACAAAGAACGTATACATCTCCATCATAGGAAAAAAAAATTTCTTTTTGCTTTTCAGCCATAAACCGAGTGTCATCAGTGTCTGTGGATTACAGCTGCACCAGCGGCATGGTGACAGTGATGTGGGCTTTGGTATTTGGGGCCAACTCCTACAGGGCCACAGCCATGGATCGCAATGGCACAGCTCTGAGCTGTACCTCTGACTCAACCAGCTGTCAAATCACTAAGCTGAAGTGTGGCGAGCAGTACCAGGTCCAGGTCACAGCCATCTCTGATGACTGCGAAAGTACCTCCAACACCTCAGTCACGTTTGAGACAAGTGAGGGTGACATGTGATCACTTGAATCTACAAACATGCTGTGTCACGCACGCTCCCTATGTCTCTCGCTCTCCTTTTGTTTTCTTTTGGTCCTTTGTCCCCACCTTTCCTCATCTTAAATTCCCTTTATCTGTCTTATCCTCTGTCTGAATACATCTTTACTTCCCCCTCATGTCTTTGTGCATCCTTTCGTTTAGCCTTGGGTCGCTCTCTCTCTCTCTCTCTCTCTCTCTCTCTCTCTCTCTCTCTCTCTCTCTCTCTCTCTCTCTCTCTCTCTCTCTCTCTCTCTCTCTCTCTCTCACACACACACACACTCGGGGGGGGGGGCTCATTGACTACATTCATTCCCTAGCCCTTAACCCTAACCTTAACCATCATAACTACATGCCTAACCTTAACCCTAACCTTAACCTAATCCTAACTTATTTTTTACCCTAAACCCAAGTTCTAACCCTAAAATAGACAATTTTCCTCAGTGGGAACCATAAAATGTCCCCACAAGGTAGGTGATTTCAGGTTTTTCTATCCTAATGGGGACATTTGGTCCCCATTAGGATAGAAAAACCTGGTACACACACACACACACAGACACATATATATATATAGGCATCCTCCTACACAACACTGCAAGCTCTTGTCAAAAATGATCCTGATAAGTCATTCCTGTGGGAGTTTCATATGATTCCTCCCATGGTGTCTTCTTTGTGCTCCTTTCTCATCCCAAACAGTGGAGCACGCCCTCCCTTCGGCCACCAGGAATGGCCACAGAACACCAGCTGAGCTAGTTATTTCCAGTCTATTTATGTTTAGTTATCTCAAAAGGTCACCTATAGTATCAGTCTGCGAAGAGAAAGGATTAGGAGGACTCAGTCCACCCAGAGATCCGATCCTGGGTCGGGCATGCACACACCTAGACATGTGCTCATTGGAGAATGAGAAACCACCAAACTGTACTTTAACACAGAACAAAGGCATTGAAAAAAAGTCAAATCTCATGTTCCATGGATGCTGTATTGATTGACTCGCAGACAAGGCAAGGCGAATTAATATCTGCTGTTAATTATCTGCGAGCTAGATGTCAGTGTCTTCTAAGCTCTTGCTTTGTATTACAAAATCCGACTATTATAAACTTTGCTGCTCTTCCAGGCATCATCTGAGCTCCTTTTTCATCCTAATATTTGTTAATGTTCTCACCATGCACATAACCGCAGTTCAACCCTCAGCCTCTTCTCTTTCCTCCCCAGTCCCCTGTGCTCCTGCTAATCTTCAAACTTCCCGAGAGTGCTCCAGCAACATCATCATCTTTACCTGGGAGCCCACCAACAATACCTACTACTACGTGGCCAAGGCCTTGGACAACACTGGCAACGTGGTGGAGTGTAGGACCCCTGACACCACGTGTTTCTTTACTAACACTGGCTGTGGTCAGTCCTACCAGTACACTGTGTACGCAGTCAGCACGTGCAACAGCGAAGTCAGCGCCCCTAAATTTGTTAAAACCTGTAAGTAGTACCTTTCATGGTTTAAACACTTCAGCCATTGCATTTATAAATAAAAATTGTTAGATATTATAAAATAGTAATGTAGAATAATATTTATTAATGGAGTTGTGAAACAAACACGGGAACGAAAGGTCACACCGTCAAACCATCTTTTTTTCCCCCCTTCTTGCTCCTCCAGCACCTTGTCTACCGACGAATGTAAGGACATCCGCCGATTGCCAGTCGGAGGTGCTGATCACCACCTGGGACAGTGCCGCTGGAGCGCTCTCCTACTTTGTAGAGGCACATGGAAACAATGGAGACAATTACAACTGCAGCTCTTTCACCAACAGCTGTGCTGTGGCTGGCGTGCCCTGTGGTGAACATCTCAGTGTGTGGATCACTGCCTTGGACGATGACTGCTCCACTAACAAGGTGTTGGGAGAGGTTGCTGAAACTGGTAGGCACTATGCTCAGAGTTCAGAAGTTGATATGTGTGACAAGAGTATTGTCAGTGGATGGGTGTGGATGGAGACGCAGACACAGTTTAAGCCAAACAGTTTATTCAGTCTTTCTCAGCATGCCCCATACTTGCTGGTATGCTCGGGTGCTGCAGCCCGTGTCGCGCTCTCTTCCTTCAGAGCGTCGACAGGCTCCTTTTCTGCCTGTCTCTGTGTTCTGCCTCTTGTCAGTCAGTCCAGGACCCAGCTTCACTGCAGAAAAAACAAAGAGAGCCACTTTTTATTTGTCATTTGTGTTGTTTGGTTACAATGAAATTTGTCAGTAACACTTTATTTTAGGGGGTTGGAAATTACCTAGTAATTTCCTAGTAATAAGGTGGTAATTATCACGTAATTTCATAGAAATAAGGTTGAAATTTCCTAGTAATAAGGTGGTAGTTTTGGGTCCGCGGTGGCGTAGCGGTCTAAGCATCGGCTTTGTGTCGATGCAGTTGCCCACTGGGGACTGGGGTTCGCGCCCCAGTCTCGTCAGATCCGACTATGGCCGGACTCGATGAAGCAGCAATCACTGGCAACGCTGTCTTCGGGAGGGGGGCGGAGTCGCCTTGTGTTCGTTACGTGAATGCGTCTCTGTGTGTGTCGGAAAAAACAGTGGTTCGACCTGGAGTCGCCTTGTCACGAAAGTGGGGAGGCGTCTCCTTCGAGACTGACGGCCGGAGAGATGCAGTTGGCGAACGCATGCAGTACGAGGGTGGGTGTTCGAATTAAAATAGGGATCGATTGGCCACTACATTGGGAGAAAAAAGGGAAAAATCAGAAATAAATTTATAAAATAAGGTGGTAGTTTTTACAGGTAATTTTACAGCTAACCCTAACCTAACTGCAAGGTAATTTCAACCTTATTTCTAAGAAATTACGTGGTAATTACCACCTTATTACTAGGAAATTACTAGGTCATTTCCAACTCCCTAAAATAAAGTGTAACCAATTTGTCTCCTGCATTTAACCCATTCTATTTTATAGGAGCAGTGAGCAGATGCAATGCCCAGGGATCAACTCCAGTTCTTTTTTTCCTATTGCCATGGTCAGGGTCACAGGCAGGAGTAAACCCTAACATGAATGCCTTTTTTTTTTAAAGATTTTTTTCCCTCCTTTTTCTCCCCAATTGTATCCAGCCAATTACCCTACTCTTCTGAGCCTTCCCACTCGCTGCTCCACTCCCTCTGCCAATCCAGAGAGGGCTGCAGACTACCACATGCCTCCTCTGATACATGTGGAGTCACCAGCTGCTTCTTTTCACCTGACAGTGAGGAGTTTCACCAGGGGGACATAGCATGTGGGAGAATCACGCTATTCTCCCCAGTTCCCCCCCCGAACAGGCGGCCTGACCGACCAGAGGAGGGGCTAGTGCAGCGACCAGGACACATACCCACATCCGGCTTCCCACCCGCAGACAAGGTCAATTGCGTCTGTAGGGACGTCCAACCAAGCAACATGGGGATTCAAACCAGCCGCCCCGTGTTGGTAGGCAACGGAATAGACCACTATGCTACCCAGACGCCCCCATGCATGTCTTTTGGATGGTGGGAGGAAACCCACGCAGTCATGAGGAGAACATGCAAACTCCACACAGAAAAGGACTTGGGACTGCCTGGGCTTCAAACCCAGGACCTTCTTGCTATGAGGCAGCAGTGCCAACCACTGGGCCACTGTATTTTTTTATTTTTAGAAAGAAAACGACAGGTTTTTAGTTTGACACACCTGAGGCTGATAACTAATCAGCCTCCCGATCATGTCTGCTCTCCCGCAAGCCATCTCCCTCTGTCCACTTGCAGCTGAGGCTAAACCACACCCCTCTACCACATACACTGATGCATCTGCAGTCACATGGTGCTTGGCAGGGGGGGCCAGAGTCCGATTGGGATGGAGAACCAAGACGATTGGGGACCACCCTCTGTTGCAGCCTTCATCCGCTTTCACTGCCATCTGGAGAATATCTTCCACCAGTTCCGCCATTGAGTTCTTTGTTGGATAGAGCTTTGTCTGGAACCTTCCCCTCGACCTATCCATCATGGGTGACCCTACAAGGAGCCAAGCTCCGGACGGCATAGCTCTTGGGATCATTGGTACATGTAAGCTTCCCCACCACAGCAAGGTGGTGATCCAGGAGAAGAAAGCAGTAGTAATAATTTAGACCTGGGATTCTTAAAGCCTGTATTGAGGGCCACACAAGGAAAAAAAAATGCACTCTTCAAAATAAGTCCAAAACCAACCATTTAATTATGGACAAAAATAAATGGATGTTCATTCACTAATCAGTGAGAGCGATGGGATGAGGCAATCCTTCTGATGTCAGGCCTGTATTCTGTTGTGGCAGTCCTTTGGCACTGGCCAAGATGTGCATTGGAGAGTTTCTTTCCTGGTTCTTGATAGAGTTCATTCAAGAAAACGGTGACACATATGTACGTGGAGGGGAAAATTGTGAGTAGGAGCATGGCAATAGCGCTCACGTTTCTGAATCGAGCTTGGGGAACCACGTTGATCCAAAAGTCACTCATGCCAACATCATTGTGTTGTGCTTTGAACAAATCAGACGTTCCCATCGCCAAGACCTCCAATCTGAATAGTTGCCTCATCTATGGAAGGCACCAGCCTTTTGGTCTCTGCAGTCCACTGGCCGTCAGCCAAAATGGAGATAGCTGTCTCAGGAAGAGGAGGATGTCACCCGAGAGTTTAAGGGACCTTTCAAATCATTCCTTGAAGTCTTCTGCCAGGCTCGTCTTGAAGCATTTTCATTAGCATCTTCAACTCTGCCACCACCACCACAGGGAAGGTGCTGGGGCTGGCAGATGGATCCACCTCCATCGCTGGATCCACCTCCTGATTGATCCACCTCTATCGCTGGATCCTCCCACATTTCCTTCTTCTTGCAATGCTGCCACAGATGTGGAAAGTGCAACTTTGTCCCACAAATGTCTCTCCAAAAGGTTCAGCTTTGACCGGAAAGCTTCAACCGCCTTGTACATGTCTGCAACAGTGTGGTTCTTGCCTTGTAATTGCAGATTAAGGTGATTTAGACGAGACAGTGAGCAAGGGAAGTGCGCACACTGCCCATTCCTCCTGCAGCCACCCATACACCGTGCTCTTGAGTATGTCCAGAAATGCCTCCGGGTCGTCAGCACATGTCATTTTAGGAAGGGTGATCTGGGGCTGATGAAACAGTGAAGCGGTCACATCAGCCCCGCGGGCAACCAAAGTGGAGCGCAGCAGTTCCCTCAGGAGAGCTCGGTCTTTTTCCTGCTTAACAGCCAGATCCTGCAGGACTTGCATCTGCTGATGCCGCATACGCGCCTGGCTGTCCTGGAGGTCAACAATTCGGGGGAGGGGTCGCCTCAGCGGAGAGTCCTGTTGCTCCATTGCTCACCTGTACAAGCCGCAGCTGTGACAAGAGTGTTGTCAGTGGACAGGTGTGGATAGAAACATGAAACACAGTTTATTCAGTCTTTTGCTTAGCACACTCCGTACAGGCTGGTACATTCAAGTGCTCATTCTGTTGTCGCGGTCTCTTCCTTCGGGGCGTCGACAGGCTCCTTTCTGCCTCTCTCTCCAAGTTCTGCTTCTGTTCATGTCAGCCAGGACCCAGCTTTACTGCGGTATATCAAGGGCAGGTTGCTAGTTTGACACACCTGAGGCTGATCACTAACCACCCTCCTTATCATGTCTGCTCTCCCCCGAGCAATGCTCCCTCTCTCCACTTGCAGCCTAGGCTAAACCACACACCCCCTACCACAATATGATATTATGAGCTCTGAAACACAAGGTATTACAGAAAGGTGTGGATGGGATAACAGATTTTGGTCTATTATTTTGCCAACTTGACCAGTAGTCATTAAACACAAGACCAGTATAAGATGAAATAAAAGACTGCATTTATACCCTTTCCTGCTTCTTGATGTACCTCCTCTCTTTCTCAATCCTTTTCCCTCTCACTGTAACCCCCTCCAGTCCCCTGCACCCCCACCAACGTGTCAGCGATAGTAGGATGCAGCCACAACTCTGCTCGGGTTAACTGGACCGTGAGCAACGGGGCGGTCTTCTATATTGCCATTGCTCAGCATGCAGACGGAACGGAGCACAGCTGCAACTCAATGGGCACCAACTGTCTGATAGAGGGCCTGCGCTGCGGGGAGATGTACAACGCCAGCATCATCGCCACAAACGCCAAGTGCAATAGCTCACTCAGTGAACAGGTCACCTTAATGACAGGTATGGACAAAAAGGCTGGCCTAAACTAGAAACTGTACTAGTGATAGACATCATGAGGAAGCAGATGTGATATTGTCGTTGACCAGTGCTTTGTTTCAGTCTCACTACTTATATCTTTCTCATTTTCTATGGGAGCTTCTGAATCCTCACCAGTGTTCACAGCTGTTGTAAATATACCATATGGACAATTCTGATCATAGTAGTATAATAAAAAAACAAAAAACAAAGAATGAGTAACTCAGAATGGCAGTTGACCAACATCAGATGACAGCCACTTTCTCCTGACAAATTTTTCGACTTCTCCTCAGCCCCTTGCCCTCCACTCAATGTTGAGGCGTTCAGAGACTGTGCAGCCAACCATGCTCTGATAGTCTGGCAGGACCATCAGTCTGCAGGCTCTTATCGAGCAACCATTGTGGACAAGAACGGAGGTCAGCTCAACTGCACCAGCGACACAGTCAACAACTGTAAAATCCCTTCCCTGCCCTGTGGACAGAACTACAATGTCACTGTCACCTACAATGATGGAAACTGTCCATCCTCCTCCACACCTATCAGCATGGACTCAGGTAATGCCATTACGCAACTACTATGAGAGATTGAAGCTAGCCAGTAGTAGCTGATTTGAATAAGTTCTAGTCATCGACAGTCAATATTGTTGCTTGGACATTAGTAAGCATTGACCTCAATCAATTAGTGACTTGCAATCATATCATAGGCAAGAGTGCATGTCAGTTGCTCTTAGTGTAGATGCACCTTAGAGCATCAAGAGGTGGCGAATAGGAGAATCAAACAACAAAGTAGATGCACACTGTCACATCAGAAAACAGGTAAATTATGCTATCAAGTGCAAGTAGAAAAAGCCGCAGTTTTAGATCAATAGTAATGGTGGTTAAGTACAAACCCCAATTCCAATGAAGTTGGGACATTGTGTAAAACATGAATAAAAACAGAATACAATGATTTGCAAATCCTTTTCGACCTATACTCAATTGAATACGCTACAAAGACAAGATATTTAATGTTCAAACTAATAAACTTTATTGTTTTTTGCAAATATTCACTCATTTTGAATTTGATGTCTGCAACACATTCCAAAAAAGCTGGGACAGGGGCAACAAAAGACTGGGAAAGTTGAGGAATGCTCAAAAAACACCTGTTTGGAACATTCCACAGGTGAACAGGTTAACTGGAAACAGGTGAGTGTCATGACTGGGTATAAAAGGAGCGTCCCCGAAAGGCTCAGTAGTTCACAAGCAAGGACGGGGTAAGGTTCACCACTTTGTGAACAACTGCGTGAGCAAATAGTCCAACAGTTTAAGAACAACGTTTCTCAACGTACAATTGCAAGGAATTTAGGGATTTCATCATCTACAGTCCATAACATCATCAAAAGATTCAGAGAATCCGGAGAAATCTCAGCACGTAAGCGACAAGGCCGAAAACCAACATTGAATGCCCGTGACCTTCGATCCCACTGGCAGCACTGCATTAAAAACCGACATCGTTCTGTAAAGGATATTACCACGTGGGCTCAAGAACACTTCGGAAAACCATCGTCAGTTAACACAGTTCGTTTCTACATCTACAAGTGCAAGTTAAAACTCTACCATGCAAAGCGAAAGCCATATATCAACACCACCCAGAAACGCCGCTGGCTTCTCTGAGCCCAAGCTCATCTGGGATGGACTGACGCAAAGTGGAAAAGTCTGCTGTGGTCTGACGAGTCAACATTTCAGATGGTTTTTGGAAATCATGGACGTCGTGTCCTCCGGGCTAAAGAGGAAAAGGACCATCCAGATTGTTATCAGTGCAAAGTTCAAAAGCCAGCATCTGTGATGGTATGGGGGTGTGTTAGTGCCCATGGCATCATGGGTAACTTGTACATCTATGAAGGCACCATTAATGCTGAAAGGTACATACAGGTTTTGGAGCAACATATGCTGCCATCCAAGTGACGTCTTTTTCAGGGACGTCCCTGCTTATTTCAGCAAGACAATACCAAGCCACATTCTGCACGTGTTACAACAGCGTGGCTTCGTAGTAAAAGAGAGCGGGTACTAGACTGGCCTGCCTGCAGTCCAGACCTGTCTCCCATTGAAAATGTGTGGCGCATTATGAAGCGCAAAATATGACAATGGAGACCCCGGACTGTTGCACAACTGAAGTCGTACATCAAGCAAGACTGGGAAAGAATTCCACCTACAAGGCTTCAACAATTGGTGTCCTCAGTTCCCAAACGCTTATTGAGTGTTGTTAAAAGGAAAAGTGATGTAACACAGTGGTAAACATGCCCCTGTCCCAGCTTTTTTGGAACGTGTTGCAGGCATCAAATTCAAAATGAGTGAATATTTGCAAAAAAGAATAAAGTTTATCAGTTTGAACATTAAATATCTTGTATTTGTAGTGTATTCAACTGAACATCGGAGGAAAAGGATTTGCAAATCATTGTATGCTGTTTTTATTTACATTTTACACAACGTCCCAACTTCATTGGAATTGGGGTTTGTAAATATGGGCGCAATAGTATCAGCTGGCGTTAACTCATATTCAAAAAAAGTGGCGCCAGAGACCATAAAGATTTGTTTGCTGTTGTTTTTTAACCCCCCCCTTCCTTCCTTCCTCTCAGTGCCATGTGGTCCTCAAGACGTGTGGACAAGTGTAGCCTGTGGCACAGGTGAGCTGACAGTCGCCTGGAACATCTCTGTTCCTGCTGAGAACTACACCACCGTGGTTTCCACAGGAACGGGTCAGCGCCAACACTGTAACTCTACAGAGACCCAGTGCACCCTCGGAGGATTGGAGTGTGGGAGCTCCTACATGGTGACAGTGTTTTCTGTTCATGGGACCTGTTTCAGTCTGCCCAGTACAGATGTCACTGTACACACAGGTGAGAGGCGTAGCTTTAAGAAGTTGCAATTAATTCACTGGGATGCTCACAATCTGTTGGTCATTTTTGATTATGCAGATGCAGCGGTGAACGCTTACGTTTCTTGCAAACAATCAGTAAATTATATCTTCTCAATGTTTTTTTCTCCCCTCTTTCCAGGGACATGTCCCCCCACCAATGTCACAGTCACCCGTACATGTGGTCAGAGTTCTGTTGCTGTCACTTGGGTCGCCAGCCTGGGTGCTGTTAACTACACTGCTGTTGCTGTGGGCACGGGAGGCCATAGGGCGGAGTGCTCGACCAATGAAACATCCTGCAGCATCCATCAGCTCCAGTGTGGGGAAGTTTATACCGTTGGCGTTGTGGTAGTAGATGACAACTGTACCAGTCAGCTAAGCCAGACTGTCTCTCTGCACACAGGTAATAGGATATTAACTACAAACAAATCACAGCTGTACAGTTGATTCGGAATGGCGATGATGGCTGATTTTATCAGGAGTTTCTGTGCGTAGCATATGGCATAAGAATTAAATGCTTTACATCCTGTGTAGTACCAGACCTGTAAAACCTTTTTCTACAGTTTCCCATCGTGCACTAAGTGTTTAATTAATTACGCAAAGTAAAAAAATGTGCTGTCAAACGTTATGCTCAACTATACCTTCACACTTTAGCAGAAAAAGTTCCTTGTTAAACCACACATCTCACTCAAAAACAATATGTCAATGCTAGAACTACACTATGAGACGGTACAGAAGCTGCACCCTTAACTGTTACTAAATAATAATAATAATAATCATTACATTTATATAGCGCTTTATCTAGACACCGAAAGTGCATCACAGAGGAGGGCAGGAAAATCACCTCAACCACCACCAATGTGTAGCACCCCCCTGGGTGATGCACGGCAGCCATTTTGCACCAGAATGCTTACCAAACATCAGCTTGAGGTAGAGAGGGAGGAATCATTGAGCTAATTACACAGGGGGATGATTAGGTGGCCAGATTGAGAGACAAGTTGGGAATTTTGCTAGTACACCAGGAAACCCTTACTCTTTGCGATAAGTGCCGTGGGATCTTTAATGACCACAGTGAGTCAGCACCTCGGTTTAATGTCTCAACTGAAGGACGGCATCTCCTACAGCACAGTGTGCAGTAGGAGATACCGTCACTGCACTGGGGCATTGGGATTTGTTTATTAGGACCAAAGAGAAGACTGCCCCCTACTGGCCCACCAACACTGCTTCCAGCACCAACTCATTTTCCCGGGAGGTCTCCCATCCAAGTAGTAGCCAAGCCCATACCTGCTTAGCTTCTGTCATTCAGCAGAACCAGAGTACATGTTGGTATGGCTCATCAGTGTCATTAATATTCACCTTATTGGTGGTGTAATAACCAGCTCTTTCTTTCTACCCCAGTTCCATGCCCTCCCTCTGATCTGTCCAGTCAGCTGAACTGCACTGAAGGCACTGCCCAGCTGTCCTGGCCCCCAAGTCCAAATGCTGTGACCTACACTGCCAGCACCACAGGGCCTGTTGGCGAGGTCCTGTCCTGTAACAGCTCCAGCCCAGGCTGCCTGCTGAGCGGCCTGGTCTGTGGCCAGGAGTACAACATCACTGTGTCAGCCTCCGACGGCACCTGTGCCAGCCACTACAGTGTCCCCCTGAGACAAAATCAAGGTACTGAAAAAAAGCAGTGCACTCTCTCTCTACAAGATCTTGGAAAAGTTTGGAATCCAGTGGTGAAGCAGCCAGTAGCAACAAAGAAACGGGCAGCTAATAGTCGCAATAGATGGTGATGACCAAATTTTTGTAGCAACAGCTATGAGTGTTAAAAAAGAATTCAGTACTGCAAATTTATTCTCAGCTTATTAAGGTCTCACACACACTTGTTACTTTGCACACTTATTATCTCATGACACTGATTTTTGTTTTGTAGTGTTTGTCCCTGACTATCATAATGTGGGTAAACATGGTTTAACATGGTTAAACTGTAACTGGCAAAACTTCTTCAAAACTTTTCATTTTTAATTCTTTCTATAGAAGTTGCAAATTGACTGCTTTGCAGATCCCAGTCACACGGAATATTATTGTGCTTAGCCATTCTCTTTAGATGACATTGCAATAACTTACCTCAATAGTTGACTAATCGAGCCTGCTTTCGATTCAGTGTCATGTTTCCTTGTCCGTCCCTGCCAGTCCGCTGTGCTCCACTGAATGTGACCACCAATCTGCTGTGCGACACCAATATTTTGATGGTCAGCTGGGGTCCTGCTGCTGTGCAACACAACTACAGTGCCATCGCTACGGCCATCACGGGGGATGCTGTTTCAGTTACTTGCCATACTGCGGACACTAACTGCAGTCTCAGTGGCCTTCGGTGTGGACATATGTATAATGTTTCTGTTATGGCTTCCTCTGTCAGCTGCAGTGGACCACAAAGCGCTCCACTGACTGTTCAAACAGGTAATCAAGATGTTGTTCATAATATTGATGCTGATGGGCAACAGAGGTGGTGAATGCATATTTTGTTACCTTGAAGTGAAATGCAATTGAAAGCTACTGAAGAAATAACCAGTAAAACACACACCTTTGTTGTTGATCTTCCTCCCATACTGTCTGATGTCTTCCCTCAGCACCCTGTGCCCCTGAGAGGGTAGAAGGGATGATGCTCTGTGGCTCACTTTCTCTACTGGCCTCCTGGAATGCTTCACTTGGTGCCACCTCCTACACAGCTATGGCGATGGGTCCCAATGGCTACTCTGAGACCTGCTCATCGCCAAACCTCACATGCACTTTCACTGGCTTGCAGTGTTCGAGTCAGTATGACATTACAGTAATGTCACAGGATGCCCATTGCACCAGTACCCCAAGCCGGACCTCCATAATGACAGGTGTAGCAATTGTGTTTGTCCCTCAACATATTATTTTAGATTTTACATAACACACAATGGGAGCAGCCGAAAGTTGTACTAGTAGTAGTAGTAGTAGTAGTAGTAGTAGTTACATAACACACAAAATGGTTTGCAGATTCAGTGTACAATAATACATAACTCGAAGTGGACGTCCGGGTAGCATAGCGGTCTATTCCATTGCTTACCAACACGGGGATCGCTAGTTCAAATCCCCGTGTTACCTCCGGTTTGGTCGGGCATCCCGGCAGACACAACTGGCCGTATCTGCGGGTCGGAAGCCAGATGTGGGTGTGTGTCCTGGCCACTGCACTAGCGCCTCCTCTGGTTGGTCGGGGTGCCTGTTCGGGGGAGAGGGGGACCTGGGGGGAATAGCGTGATCCTCCCACAGGCTACGTCCCCCTGGTGAAGCTCCTCACTGACAGGTGAAAAGAAGCGGCTGGCGACTCCACATGTATCGGAGGAGACATGTGGTAGTCTGCAGCCCTCCCCGGCTCAGCAGAGGGAGTGGAGCAGCGACCATGATGGCTCGGAAGAGTGGGATAATTGGCCAGATACAATTGGGAAGGAAAAGGGGGGAAGTTAAAAAAAAACAGTAATACGTAACTCACGGGTCGACATAATAATCTTCTTTGTTTCGTCCACCAGTACCCTGCGGCCCAGCCAATGTGACCAGTTTCCTCCAGTGTGGCTCAGAAATGGCCACTGTGACTTGGGCTGAAGCAGCTGGGGCTGTGGGCTACACCGTGTTAGCCTTTGAGGATGGCTCTCAGCTTTCCACTTCCTGCAGAAGCAACACAACTTCCTGTCAAATGGATCAGCTGAACTGTGGAACAGTGTACAGCCTGACCGTACTAGCTGAGGATGCCAACTGTAACGGCACAGGAAGCACCAGTATGGTCCTAAGGACAGGTAGGGGAAAAAATAAAACTGGTGAGAGAGGAACGATGGTGAAAAACTAAACAATTTAAAAAAAGTGTAATAGGTATGAGAAAGAAAGTATGGAAATCAAATATCAACGTAGTGGTAAGTTTTATTGGAATACTATTTGGAACTATTTAGAAACAACTGACAGATTGTGTAACCCCCATTTAACACCATCGATCCCTCTCTGCTCTTTTTTTCCTCGCAGCTCCTTGCCCTCCTTCTATCCAGAACATCACCTCAGTCTGCAATTCCAATTCCACCTCTCTTTCGTGGATGCCTGTGATCAATGCAACAGGTTACATAGCTAATGCCACAACTGCCAATGGTCATGTGGTTTCATGCAGCTCAGCTACTGCTCGCTGTGAGTTCACAGACCTACTCTGTGGTGAGACGTACACCGCCACGGTCATCGCAAGGGGAGACCGATGTGACAGTAAACCCAATGCAACTGTCTTCACCACGGGTGAGCATGTGCAAGGATGTCTACATGTTTGTGCATGCAAGAACAAGAAATCTGTTTGCATGAATGTGTGTGTGTGAGAAATAGAGAGAGAGAGAGAGATAAAGAGGAAGACACGACAGCGATAATTTCATGTGCAATTCTCTCTGTTTTCAGGTCCCTGTGCTCCGACCATTACATTTAAGCAGTTTTTCTGTGGCAACAACACAGCGATGTTTGGCTGGACTGACCTTGTGGGTCATGTTGCCTTCTTGGCTCAGATGCAGGGAGGAGGCCATGTGGAAAGCTGCCTGACTACAAACACCAGCTGTGTGTTCCACAACCTTTCCTGTGGCCTGGACTACACCATGACAGTCCAAACTCAGGGGGCACAATGTAACAGCACCCCAAGCGCGAGTGAATCCATACAGACAGGTAGAAAGTCCTCCACACACCATAGTGGCAATAGAGAAAAGCCAGACCCCCTTCCAAACATTATGGAATTCATAAAAACTGGCAAAGGGGGCGTCCAGGTGGTGTGGCGGTCTAGTCCGTTGCCTACCAATGCGGGGATCGCCAGTTCGAATCCCCGCGTTACCTCCGGCTTGGTCGGACATCTGTACAGACACAATTGGCCGTGTCTGCAGGTGGGGAAAGCCGGATGTGGGTATGTGTTCTGGTTGCTGCACTAGCGCCTCCTCTGGTCGGTTTGGGCGCCTGTTCAGAGGGGAGGGGGAACTGGGGGGAATAGCGTGATCCTCCCACACGTGCTAGGTCCCCTTGGTGAAACGCCTCACTGTCAGGTGAAAAGAAGTAGCTGTTTGACTCGGAAGAGGCATGTGGTAGTCTGTAGCCCTCCACGTATCGGCAGAGGGGGTGGAGCAGAGACTGGGACAGCGCAGAAGAGTGGGGCACTTTGCCAAATTCAATCGGGGGGGGGGGACTGGCAAAGGGCAAATATAGATATTAGTGTGTGGTGATTGCATGTGTACAGTAATTGGCTTGATATGACCTAAAATACTTTCCTCTTCTACAGAAAAAACACTCTCTCTCTTTTTCCCGTTTCACTTCACAGTCCCCTGTGCCCCACAGAATGTTAGTGCCACTCTGGTGTGTGCCAACAACTCGGCCCTGGTGACCTGGGTAGGAAGCCCCGGTGCCATATCATACAATGTGACAGCAGTGGGCCTGGACGGACACACTCGACATTGTCAGACAAACGGCACCGGCTGTCAGCTCCACAGCATGCACTGCGGTCAGGCCTATGGCATCACCGTCGTGCCGTACTCGGAGTCGTGCGCTGGTAATCCCAGCACGGTTTACAGCCTCAACGCAGGTAGAGAGGTCAAGTCTTAATGCAGTCTCTATACTGTAAAATAAGTGTTTTAAAGTGGGTTAATTAAACGTAAGAAATTAATTAAAAATACTTCCAGTTCAATGAAGAGAGAAAGTTAATGGAAAAAATGAAAATGTTTTCTTTCCATCTTTACTAGGTCTCTGCCCCCCCAGTAATGTCACTGTGTCTTCAGCGTGTCAGCTCAGCACCGCCTCCTGGTCTTATGTCGCGGGGGCAGAGATGTATATAGCAACAGCAACAGGAAACGACGGACACACACACAATTGTAGCTCAAACAACAACTCGTGCTCTTTTGCTGATCTACACTGCGGGGAAAACTACTCTGTCACTGTTGCAACCATCGGCAGGGGTTGCCGGAGCAGGGAAAGCTCGGTTGTTGAGCTGAGAACAGGTGAGAGTGGAGAGAACCTGTAACCCTGCATATGGCTTCTTGGGTATAACAAATTAATAAATGGATAAATTAGGTGTCCGGGTGGCATGGCGGTTTATTCCATTGCCTACCAACATGGGGATTTTCCGGTCTGAATCCCCGTGTTACCTCTGGTTTGGTTGGGCATGCGGGGGGGAAGCTGGATGTGGATACGTGTCCTGGTCACTGCACTAGCGCCTCCTCTGGTCAGTCGGGGTGTCTGTTCGAGGGGGAGGGGGAACTGGGGGGAATAGTGTGATCCTCCTACGCGCTACATCCCCCTGGCGAAACGCCTCACTGTCAGGTGAAAAGAAGCGGCCGGCGACTCCACGTGTATCGGAGGACGCATGTGGAAGTCTGCAGCCCTCCCCGGATCGACAGAGGGGGTGGAGCAGCAAATGGGAACGACTCAGAAAAGTGGAGTAATTGGCCAAAATTCAACAGGGGAGAAACCGGGGGGGTAAATAAATAAATACATTTATAAATTACTGGATGAATATGCAAATGTGGTATCTTGTTGTCGCCATTATTATTGCTATAGTAATATTTGTAGTATTAGTGGTGGTAGTAGTAGCAGAAACGGGAGTATAATAATTTCACGATGGAAAATGCCTAGGGAATGAGTGGCTTCCATTGTGCAGTTAAAGAATTGTCTTTTAAACTTACCTTTGCATCATTCCAGCCCTTTGTCAGCCAACTGACTTGGAAAGCCGGGTGAACTGTGCCACAAACACGCTGAACCTCACGTGGGCTGAGAGCCCTGTGTCGGGGGCCACATACAACATCTATACAAAGAAGATAGGAGACATGCTCGGCCCTGTAGTGTATAATACCTCCAACACCTCACACCTCATGACTGGCTTGCTGTGTGGAGAGAGATATTCCTTCTACATTACTGCAAGGGATGGAACCTGCGAAAGCAGACACAGTGCAGCCATTGAAATTGGCACAGGTATGACAACACTCCAGGTTGCTACTGTGAAGACTTGTTGCAGGAGACTTATGAGAATGCTATTAGTCTGATGGTTGCATGGTAATAAAAGGGTACGAGAGAGTGTACAGGATAAGTAATTTGATTGTTGGCTAAAGATCAGCTTATTTACTTCTGTGCCGCTGTAGCTCCTTGTCAGCCCTCCAACCTCACTGTCCGTGTGGACTGTGGAACTAACAAGGCAAACTTCTCCTGGAATGAGAGTGATGGAGCGGATTTCTACACCATGGAGGTGACAGGAGAGCACGGCCATGTAGCTTCCTGTTCCTCCAATGGCAGCTCCTGTGCTGTAAAACTCCAGTGTGGTCGCTCCTACTCTGCAACGCTGGTGGCCTCCACACATCACTGCAACAGCAGTCAGTATGCAGACATTCGTTTTGATTCTGGTAAGATATGGGCACACACACACGTTTGCACAGATTCAAAATCAGGCACATGTGAAACGCTTCTCCAGACATACATGTACAAGTGCACACTCACGTCTACTACACATGTCCACACAAACAGTATTTAGGCTCACAAACTCTGCTGTTTAAACAGCCTAGTAATGATAAGTATGGTGGAGTGGGGTGTCGCACCTGTCTCGTAATTGGCTAGAGACAGGTTAAAATTTTGCCCCCCCCCCCCCCACACACACACACAAAGATACACCAGAGATGGGAAGAAAGCTTGTCTGCAGAGACATGGCCACTCTTTCAAACAAAAGAATCTGCAACACGTCTCAGTATTACAATATATGGTTTTTATCCTTGGAGTTTTTAATCCTTGTAAATTTAAATAAACGGCTCTTAAGCCCTCAATTTCCATCGTCATCTGTTTTTCTGTGCCTGCAGCTAAGATTTGCCACAATATCATTTATCTACTCAATGGTAAACCTGACATTCTCCGGTTTGAAACTGGTATCAACACTACTAGTGGAGCCATACATGTTAAAAAGGAGGCGTTATGTCAGTTGTTACTGTGTGCCTGCACACTGTAGTCTGCACTAAATACCCATGGATAAAATCAATCCAGTTAAGAACTTATCAAATATCAAAACTATAATAGTTTTAATAATTGTTCATGTCTCTCTTAACTCTGTGCCTTAGCCCCATGTCTACCAGAGAACGTAGTGGCAGAACTGGACTGTGATGCCAACGTGCTGAATGTGAGTTGGCAGGAGACCCCAGGTTCAGACAACTACACAGCCTTGGCCATCGGCAGTGATGATTACAGGGCCTCCTGTAACTCCACTTCCAACTCCTGCTCCATCCATGGTCTGCAGTGTGGCCAGACTTATGAGGTGGCGGTCACCTCCTCCTCCATCAGCTGTGAAATCATTGCTGGCTCTGACTATCAGGTCCAGTCTGGTGGGTGCAAATGTTGTGTTCATCATTCTGCAAACCTACTAGATTTATTTTTGATCATTTCAAATATTGAAAAAAAATACTTGAACAACTTTTACCACCTTGTTCATTGGTATTGCGCTGAATTGTGCAACATTTCATAATATGCCAAAATCTGACCAAAGATGGATGAGTAATATGACACTAATGGTGTTTCCCCCACCCGTAGCACCCTGTAAACCCGAGAACACCACCGTTGACCTGAACTGCAGTACCAACATCGTAGCTGTAAAATGGGATCACAACAGCAGGGCTCAGAATTACACCGTGAGAGCCACCGACACTTTGGGCGTTAACTCTACCTGCACCACCAATGAGACCAGCTGTTCATTTCTGGACCTGAGCTGTGGAGAGCTCTACACCTTCACTGTGATGGGACACACTAATGTGTGTGTGAGCGAGATGAGCGCGCCTGTGCCAAAGCTCACAGGTACACTGGCCAAATACATTTTGATTACAGATTCTGTAAATTTGTGGTATTATCTGTAAAGATCGAAATACATTTTATTTAATTAATGTAGTTAAACTATATATTGTTCATAATATATATGGTTCATACTTGTTTCTTGCCATTTCTCTCACTCCTCTAACTTACCCATCCTCCTCTGTTTTTCTACATCTCTGTCCCTCCAGCTCCATGTCCTCCTAGCAACGTGTCCGCCAGTCTGAACTGTAGTACAGGTGAGGCCCTGGTCACATGGAGCAGTGCTGTTGGAGCCACAGCCTACAGTGTGCAGGCACACAGTATCAATGGACACAACTCCTCCTGCAGTGGCACTGGCACTGGCACATCCTGTAGTCTTGGTGACCTAGTGTGTGGACAGGAATACACTGTTGTTGTTGTGGCAGTGCACACTGGCTGTCCCGGCCTGGCCAGTGTTCCGGTATTATTCACTACAGGTGAGTGCACCTCGTAGTTTGTTCTCCAATAGCCATTATTCCAGCCTCAAATCTAAAAAAATTGTCCCATTTCAACATAATGTGTGTGTGAGTGAGATGAGCACTCCTGTGCTAGTCCATGGGCCAGAGCCCAAAATTTCCTATTTCGGTACACTCAAGGTGGCAAAACTTACTTATAATTTTTGAAAGGATCCATGTCTGTAGATGATATTTTGGTATGATAACCATTCCTGAGTGGCAGCTGTATCACAGTTATCAGCTCATGAAGTTAACCACCCGCTAAACTAAATTGCATTTTAGACGCTGGTGCATATCCTGGTTTAGCCTCATGGTCAGGACATTTTTCAATGTTCTATAATATTGTCTTTGGTATCATTTTAAAGGGGACCTTCTTAGCTTTCATTCAAGCCCTGTTGTGGATATTTCTCACAAATATAGAGGTCACTTGAGCTCTTCAACCCGTCAATAACACACATCTTTCTGCAATGTTCGCCTAAACTATATACTTTCTTTTAGCCCTGTGGCATCTAGGAATATCATGGACACAAAACACAAAAACTGGAATACTCACAGGACTGTAAAGATTCAGGAAATGTATAATATACCCATACTATTTCATTGTGTGAGGTGATTGTGAACCTTAAATTAGAAGGGCATTATTACTAAGAAACTAACTAGACCAAAGCCAGTTAGTCCATGGGTCAGACCAGATATCGATATCACCCAAGGTGACACAACTTCACTGGTGCCATTTTATTTGGTACACTAATAGAAGTAAAATAATACATGATAACCTTTCCAAATGAGCAGCTATTTCATTTTTCTTTCAGGAAACCTGTTTCTGTGCCTCTCACGATTGTGTATTTGCCCAGATTTTTACAAATATAGCATTTCAACACCCCTGGTACTGATTAGCCTAGCTTAAACTCTGGGACAGTTCTTAGTTGGCCAACAACCAAGGATAACCAGTACTGTGTACTTCCATTCATTGTGCTAAGCTAGGCTAACGTGCAGCCAGATAGCTTTCTACTAAACACATATAGAGGAAACTGGTATCTATCTTCTTGTCTCACTCTGGAGAAGATTGTAAGCTAATTTCCCATAATGTTAGCATGTTCTTTTAATGTATATGTTAATATGATTAGTTAAAGTGGCTACGAGGAACTTTCATCTTGTGTTGATTTTAGCGGCCTCATGTGGACAAAAATACAGCTGTTACATAGCAACTAGGTAATGTATCTATTTGTGGCTAAGTAAGATAAATAATGGTAATATGACGCTGGTGAAGCAAAGTAAACTTTGTTTTAGTAGTGTTCATAGACCTAAGTTACATGTATTTGTTTGTATGTGGCAGGTGAAAACTGACTGAATATGGCCACTGGTGAACAAGCAAGTTTTTACCCAATACCAAAGCGCCCACGGGTGGAGTGAATTATCCACTGTTCTGATGATACAGATAAGCTGGTTTCACTACAAAGTGTCGACTCATGGAGGACTCTGCTCAGGGCAGCTCAGATACGAAATCATGCACCAGTTTTGAAACTGGCAAAAGACATTCCTGAGGGACAGATTCCAGCAATCTACTACCACAGAAAGTGTCGAAGTAGCTTCACTATGAAGCAAATTCTTGATGGCCTCCTTGCAAAAGAAAAGAAAAGTTGTGTCTCTGCTGAAGAGAAACAATCTAAGAGAGTAGCTCGACATGCTCCAAGTACATCTAGGACTTATGATGCAGAGTGCATATTTTGTCAGAAAAACAGTCCGCGGTGGCGTATAGTCCGCGGTGGCGTAGCGGTCTAAGCATCGGCTTGGTGTCGATGCAGTTGCCCACTGGGGACTGGGGTTCGCGCCCCGGTCTCGTCAGATCCGACTATGGCCGGACTCGATGAAGCAGCAATCATTGGCAACGCTATCTTCGGGAGCGGGGCAGAGTCGGCTTGTGTTCGTCATGTGAATGCGTCTCTGTGTGTGTCGGAAAAACAGTGGTTCGGCTTGGATTCGCCTTGTCACGAAAGTGGGAAGGCGCTTTCCTTCGAGACTGACGGCCGGAGAGATGCAGTTGGCGAACGCATGTAATACGAGGGTGGGTGTTTGAATTAAAAATAGGGATCAATTGGCCACTAAATTGGGAGAAAAAAGGGAAAAAATCAGAAATAAAAAAAAATTAAAAAAAACAGCAAATATTCCAAGAGACAGAATACGAGAGAAGTACTGGTGCAGTGTCGAGAACTGCGAGCTGATGCAAAGATCAGGAGTGCAGCCACAAAGAAAAGGGACAGCAGAATCCTTGCCATTGTGAGTAGAGATCTTGTAGCAGCTGAAGGGCACTACCACAGGTCATGCTATAGACTTTACACCAAAGAAGAGGTTTCCAAAGGAGAGGTTGCCAGCAATGAAGATGATGATGCTGCAGCCCAGTATGAAGCTGCTGTGAATAAGGCATACAATGAGCTGTTCCTCTTCATCAGGATGGAGCTTTTTGGCAATCCTCAAGTGATGACAATGACTGATCTCTCTTCTAGACTGGTAGCTTCAATGAACTCCCAAGGCATTGCCCAAGTCAAGGAATCAACCAAGAAGCACATAAGGCGAAACCTGGAGAGTGAGTTTGCTGGAGCCTTGCAGATATTCCCTGATGAGAAAGGAAAATTCCTCCTCTATCCCGATAACTTGTCCATGAGGGAACTTGCCAAAGAAAATCAGTCTCTCAAAAGGGAGCTGCAGACCCTGAAAAGTGTCAGTGCACAAGATGTTATAGCCAAAGCAACCATCAAATTGAGAGCAGACATTAAAAGTCAAGATGTTCCTCAAACCAGGCCGCCTGAAGTCAAACCAGAAGCAGAATGTCCTACCATTCCGGAGTCGCTCATTATCTTCCTGTATTCTCTACTCACAGGCTCAAATGATCCTGATCATGCATCCCAGAGAGTGCAGTGCCTTCTGCAGTCATTTGGCCATGACATAGTATATGCAGTGACATGTGGAAATACCAAGCCTTCCAAGCACATTGTTCTGCCATTCAGTGTCAAATCGTTGACAGGAAATGTAGAGTTGATAAACATCCTCAACCGACTTGGTCACAGTGTGTCCTATTCACAGATGGAAGAGATCAACACTGCCCTGTGTCTCCAGAAACTCTCATCATCAGGGAGTGGCATTGCCCTTCCAGTTAACATCCATCCTGGCATATTCACAACTTTAGCCTGGGACAATATCGACCGTCTTGAAGAAACTGTCAGTGGTGAGGGAACATCTCACAGAGTCAATGGGATTGCTGTGCAAGCAAAGCCAGTCAACCCACTTCCTGTCCAACCCATGCCCACTGTTCCCAAAACAAAGAAGAGAAGCATTGATGGACCCCCACCAATGTTACCAACTTACAATGCTGGACAACGGGTAGGGCCACCACAAAGCAAAAAGTCAGATGCCGATACTGCAGCCAATACTAAGCTTGCCAGAGAGAAAAACCTTCTTTGGGTCCTAGCACGCATGTCACAACAAGAAGAACAGTCAGTCAGCAGCTGGACAGGCTTCAACATCCTTACTCGAGGAGAGATGACGGTCATCCCCGACAATATAGGCTATCTGCCTACCATCAATGCTCCAGCGACACAAATGTCTACTGTCAACGAGGTGCTTAACCAGTCACTGAGCATCATGCAGTGCTTAGGCCTGAGGAAGATTGTCTGTGTCTTTGACCAAGCCCTGTATGCGAAGGCTGTCGAGATCACATGGAAACACCATGACAAGTTCCATGATATCATCGTTAGGCTTGGGGTATTCCACACCATCTGCACACTGCTGGCAATAATAGGAAAGCGTTTCCAAGATGCTGGACTCAAAGACCTCTGCATTGAGTCTGGCATGATTGCAGAAGGCTCAATTGCTGGTGTTATGGATGGCCGCAAGTACAACAGGGCAGTGCGACTACACAAGCTCCTGTATGAGGCTCTCATGCGACTGACCTTGAATGGTTTCCTGTCCTGGTTGGAAGAAACTCACAGGAATGACATGGTTCACCTGAATGAGACACTGAAGACCATTGACAGCCTTGGGAAAGAAGTCTCACAACATGCTTTGAAGGAGGTCCTCGAGGACAGCTCTTGTACACGCATCATGGATCTATTTGAAGTCTACCGTGAGTTCCTTAGAGGTGGAAACGGCAGCCTCTCGAACTTCTGGATGTCCTATTTGGACATGGTTGAAATCTTGTTGGGGCTCATCCGAGCATCCAGAGAGGGAGACTGGATGCTACACTCGGCTAGCATTCGAGCAATGATCCCATGGTGCTTTGCTTATGACAGGATGAATTATGCACGCTACCTCCCCTACTACTACGCCCAGATGTCTGAGCTGCCCATCACACACCCAGATGTGTACACAGAATTCATGGAAGGAGGCTTCTCAGTCCAACTGGGCTCCACCAATCCCTTTGGCCGAATCCTTGTTGACCAAGCTATAGAAGAAATGGTGAACAAAGACACCCAAACAGCTGGAGGGACAAAGGGATTCAGCTTGAAGCCAGGAGCTGTGACCAAATATTATCTCACAGCTGAGTATAGAAGCATGTACCTCAGACAGCTGAGAGACCTGACAGGTCAAGGCAGGTGCAAATGGTCTCATCCAGATCTATAGAGTCCAAGGATCAAGAGAGATGAAGCAGATGTCCAGTCTCTCATGGACCTTATGGAGAATAACTGGCTCAATCCTATGTCCCCTGATGAGATTGATTTGGTTAGCCTCTCCACTGGCAACATGGCTCCACCTGATGTGACCATAGATCTCTTGAGAGCTCTTGAGAAAGGAGAAGAGGCCTACCAAGCATTCCAGCAAACAAGGTTAGATGCAGACCCACCACCTGTGAAATTCCACGACAAGATGACCAAGCAAAGTCTGAAAACATTCTCCAATGTCAGCACAAAACAAGCTCATGGAAAGAAAGCACAGGATGTGGTTCTGAAGGCAGATAGAAACCTTTTCAGTCACATGATCCTGGTGGCTGAAAGCAGGAAGGTGAATCTGAAGGATGTCCTTGCCTACCCATTGGGCCCACTACCATGGGCACTGGCAAATGCTGATGGGTCCTTACGAAAAACAAACAAGGCTGCACTTGCCAGAGAGCTTGAAAAGAATGTATCTCCTGCAGAAGACATCCCAATCCCATCTACTTCCATCATTGATGGGATGAGCCTGGTCCAAAAAATGAATGGTAACAACAAAACCTTTGCACAGGTGGCAGAGTCAGCCTTGACCCAGGTCCTCCATGAGGGAGCACAGATCGGGAGGATTGATGTTGTTTTTGATGTCTATCACCAGACTTCGATCAAAGATGCTGAACGACTGAACCGGAGTGGAGACATCACTCTCCAGTACAAGAATCTTGCAGGGGGACACCACGTCCAGCAGTGGAGAAAATTTCTGTGCAGTTCCTCCAACAAGACCAGTCTCATCAAGTTTCTGGTGGAAGAGTGGAAACTCCCACGATACAGAGCTATGCTGCATGGCAAGGTGTTGTACATGACCTGTGAGGAAACCTGCTACAAGTTGACAGAAGATGGGTGTGAGGAAGCAGCAGAACTGCACTCCACACATGAAGAAGTTGACACCCGTCTGCTCCTGCATGCATTGCATGCAGCAAATGCGGGCTCAAAGTCAGTTATCATCACAGCTGAGGACACTGATGTCATGGTGCTTTGTCTTGGCTTCCAGAAGGACATCACCTGTCCCATCTACCAGAAGTGTGGGACTCAGAACCGCACACGGTTTGTCGACATCACCAAACTGGCAAGTTCACTTGGAGACAGCATCTGTGACAGCCTAATTGGCTTACATGCCTTCACAGGCTGCGACACTGTCAGTGCATTCGCTGGTCGAGGGAAGCTGAATGCCCTGAAGATAGTGAGAAAGCACACTTCCTGCCAAGAGACCTTTAGTCAACTGGGGCAGACATGGAATGTGAGTGATGAGCTGTTCCAGAAAATTGAGCAGTTCACCTGTCGGATGTATGTTGCTAATAGCAGCACTGCTGAGGTGAACAAACTGCGTTACCAGCTCTTCTGCACCAAAAGGGGAGAGGTTGAGTCCAGCCAGCTGCCACCATGTAGAGACTGTCTCTTTATGCATGTTCAACGAGCCAACTATCAGGCAGCAATATGGAAGTGCTGTCTGCAGGCTAACCCTGTGGTGCCAAGTCCTACTGAGTATGGATGGACAGACGATGAAGGCAAGCTGGCCATTTACTGGATGCGCTCCCCACCTGCACCAGATGTGGTCTTGGAAATGCTAACATGCAAGTGTGTGCATTCATGCAAAATGCCAAGCTGCATGTGCCTGTCAAATGGACTTCCATGCACAGACATGTGCAGGTTACAGACCTGCAGTAACCAAAAACAGCAGGATGGTCCAGAACTGGACTTTGAACTTGGGGAGTCAGATGATGAGAGAAACGAGCAGTTTGATGAATGACAGTGTGATGATTCTGATGGTATTACTGTGGTAGTAGTCTATTGATGCACAGGATGTTGATTCTGGACTTGGTTACCCAGAGCTTGATAACAATAATGTAACCATATTCACATATACCCATTACCCTACCCATTACCATTACATATACCCACTAATGATATCGGATTACATGTATCATTGACTAAGTATATGTAAATGTCAATGTTGTTTAAAATATTAAAATAGTTCATTACCTCACTATGGTATTCCTTTTTATCATGTATTTTGATTGTGTATTTAAACAAATGTATAGAGACCAGTTTGTGACCTAACTGGCTTTGGTCTAGTTCTCATTTAAGGCTCACAATCACCTCACAAAATGAAATAGTATGGGTATATTATACATTTCCTGAATCTTTACAGTCCTGTGAGTATTCCAGTGTTTGTGTTTTGTGTCCCTGATATTCCTAGATGCCACAGGGCTAAAAGAAAGTATATAGTTTAGGCGAAAATTGCAGAAAGATGTGTGTTATTGACGGGTTGAAGAGCTCAAGTGACCTCTATATTTGTGAGAAATATCCACAACAGGGCTTGAATGAAAGCTAAGAAGGTCCCCTTTAAAATGATACCAAAGACAATATTATAGAACATTGAAAAATGTCCTGACCATGAGGCTAAACCAGGATATGCACCAGCGTCTAAAATGCAATTTAGTTTAGCGGGTGGTTAACTTCATGAGCTGATAACTGTGATACAGCTGCCACTCAGGAATGGTTATCATACCAAAATATCATCTACAGACATGGATCCTTTCAAAAATTATAAGTAAGTTTTGCCAACTTGAGTGTACCGAAATATCGTCTGGCCCATGGACTATGCAGAAGCTCACAGGTACACAATAACTGATTCTATAAATACGCAGTATTACCTAAGCAAATATGAAAATAGATGTTCTATGTACTACAACTAAATCATTCTGTTCGTACTTTTTCTTGCAATTTCTCTCACTCCTACATTACCATGTTTTTAACATTTCTGTGTATGTATTTTCCAGCTCCATGTCCTCCCAGCAACGTGTCCGCCAGTCTGAACTGTAGTACAGGTGAAGCCCTGGTCACGTGGAGCAGTGCTGTTGGAGCCACAGTCTACAATGTGCAAGCACACAGTATCAATGGACACAACTCCTCCTGCAGTGACACTGGCACATCCTGTAGTCTTGGTGACCTGGTGTGTGGACAGGAATACACTGTTGTTGTTGCGGTGATGCACACTGGCTGTCCCGGCCCTGCCAGTGTACCTATAGTACTCACTACAGGTGAGTGCAGTTTGCACTGATTTTCTAATACATTTTAATCCAACCTAAATCTGAAATATTTTTGTGGCATGTAGTATATTATGAATATTGATGCATCTGTGTGTTTTGTCGTTTTTCCTGTTTAATCTTTTGGGTTGTTTTAAGATGTATACAGTAGCTTTACTTAGCACTTAGTTGTACTCAGTCTTGACATAACTGCACCTATGGTAACAACTCTCCTGTCTCTCCTGCACCCCAGAGCCCTGTGTTCCCATGAACGTGTCTGTCCAGTACGATGTGAGCATGGCCCAGGTAACGTGGGATGCGGCCAAAGGCGCCAGCTCCTACTCTGTTGAGGCAGTGACTGAGCACGGCTTACCAGTGAACTGCACCACCACCAGCACCAACTGTGACCTGACCGACATGCAGTGTGGTCACATCTACAACATCACTGTAACAACACACAACCCGGCCTGCAACAACACTGTGACCTCTGATACCTACCACCTCGTGACAGGTTAGTGTTGTGACCAGGAAGTGAGATGGAAATGAATGGGAAGTAGCGCTCTCATTGCAACAGAGTTCAAACCACATTTTCCTCAAGTGTTGTGGTTGAGTTGTGGTGAGGAATAATCAAGATGAGTTTAATCATTTTCTCTTGTGTACTGAAGAAAATCTGTCATATTAGTTTTGTCACATCTCTTTCCCTTTTTTTTTAAATAAATGAATATGTTTTCATCTTGTTCAGAGCCCTGCATACCAACCAACATTCAGGCCAGTACGAACTGTGAGCAACTTTCTGGGATGGTTTCCTGGGGGAAGAGCAACTTCGCTGTTGGTTATGTTGCCTATTTTGTTGGCCAAAATGACCTACATGCTTCCTGTATGGGCACAAATACAGACTCCTCCTGCATTGTCTCGGGACTTATATGTGGAACGGTTTACAATATCTCCGTCAAGGCTCTTGGACAGCAATACAACAGCTCCGAGAGCTCAATAATCTACCTGACATCAGGTGAGATGCACATCTTGACAAAAGCACAGAACAGAAGCACTTACATTGCCATGTCATATGAAACAACCATTAATAAACAGCATATGTACAAACAAAAGCACAGTTTACAAATGATATTTGCTGCAAGTGATCTCTTGTGTGGTGGCTCTTGTGTCTCATTTGTGTCTATGCTAAAATATCATCCTTCTATTTCTTCAGCCCCTTGCCTTCCCAGTGCCCTCCAGGCAGAGGTGGATTGTAGTTCTGATGGAGCTGTTGTGTCCTGGAATATTGCTGACGGGATTGCAGACTTTTCTCTTAGAGCCTTGGTCAATGGGATTCAGCAGACCCTGTGCACCACCCGGCTGAACAGCTGTAATGTGACAGGATTAAGTTGTGGGGAAAGCTACGACCTCAGCCTCTCTGCCAGCAACGAGCAGTGCAACCTGACAGCACCTGTGAATGCCAACCTGACCACACGTGAGTTGAGCTGTTTCTATACTGTAGACCTTTTGATATTAGGCTATTTTCGGGCTGTGTTTTCTCAATGTAAGATTTAATCTTCATTTATAGGCACCTCTCCTTGCTGCTTTTTCTTATGCATAGCTACTGTTTGGCTGTTTTAATTCATGCAATTTCTATTGGCACTTACCCACAGGTCCCTGTGCCCCACAGCAAGTGACTGTGGACCTGCAGTGTGGCTCCCAGACTGCTGTTGTTACCTGGGAGGAGAGGTCTGAAGTGGCACTGTACATCACTAGCGCCTCCGGAGGGTCAGGAGGGGAGGTGCAGTGGTGCAACTCTACAGGCTCTACCTGTCAGTTCCCTGGTCTGGCCTGTGGAGAGACATACAACTTTACTGTCACAGCACAGAGCCAAGGATGCTCCAGTCAGGCCAATAGCACTACATCCATTAAAACAGGTGCTGCCATGTTCAGTCATTCTCTCATGTATTGTGCCGAAATATGCAGTGAATGATTTAGTTTATTTGTACTCATTTCCTACAGCAACTGTTAAAACTTCTGCTGCTGAAACAGAGTAAAACTTCCACTCTAGCTAAAATAAGAAATGTGTTTCACCAAGACATATGATAAAATACCAGTTAGGTTAATATCTCAACATCTGTTATGTATGAATATTGTTAATCCTGCACTCTTGACAGCTCCTTGTCAGCCCTCCAACCTCACTGTCCATGTGGACTGTGGAACTAACAAAGCAAACTTCTCCTGGAATGAGAGTGATGGAGCAGATTTCTACACCGTGGAGGCGACAGGAGAGCACGGCCATGTAGCTTCCTGTTCCTCCAATGGCAGCTCCTGTGCTGTAAAACTCCAGTGTGGTCGCTCCTACTCCGCAACGCTGGTGGCCTCCACACATCGCTGCAACAGCAGTCAGTTTGCAGACATTCATTTTGATTCTGGTAAGATATGTACAGACTCAGACACACGCAAAACACTCAGCCTGACATGCATGCTCAAATGCACATCCATATTTCCACACAATGACATAACTGATTTACTTCATGGTAAATCTGACATGCTCCAGTACAGCCCAGTGAGTACTGATTGGTAATATGACTTCCTAGATTAGTGATTCCATTACCAGTTTGGCCACCCTTAATGAGAATGGATGCACTCGTGGTATTTTACATTACTTTAGATAAAAATGTCCATCAAGTAATGAAGGCCAATCAATAATTCAGTCAGAAACGTATCAAATATTGAAGGTCTTAACAACAATATTATTTTCAGTAAGCATTTGTATCCATCTTAACTCTCTCTCTTAACTCTGTGCCTTAGCTCCATGTCTCCCGGAGAATGTAGTTGCAGAACTGGACTGTGATGCCAACGTGCTGAATGTGAGTTGGCAGGAGACCCCAGGCTCCGACAACTACACAGCCTTGGCCATCAGCGGTGATGGTTACAGGGCCTCCTGTAACTCCACTTCCAACTCCTGCTCCATCCATGGTCTGCAGTGTGGCCAGACTTATGAGGTGGCGGTCACCTCCTCCTCCATCAGCTGTGAAATCATTGCTGGCTCTGACTATCAGGTCCAGTCTGGTGGGTGCAAATGTTATGTTCATCAATTTAACATAGGTGCAGGGCGTCCGGGTGGTGACGCAGTCTATTCCGTTGCCTACCAACACAGGGATCGCCGGTTTGAATCCCCGTGTTACCTCTGGCTTGGTCGGTCATCCCTACAGATGCAATTGGCCATGTCTTTGGGTGGGAAGCTGGATGTGGGTATGTGTCCTGGTCGCTGCACTAGCGCCTCCTCTGGTCGGTCGGGGCGCCTGTTCAGGGGTGAGGGGGAACTGGGGGGAATGGCGTAATCCTCCCACACGCTACGTCCCCGTGGCGAAACTCCTCACTGTCAGGTGAAAAGAAGCGGCTGGCGACTCTACATGTATCGGAGAAGGCATGTGGTAGTCTGCAGCCCTCCCCGGATTGGCAGAGGGGGTGGAGCAGCGACCCGAATGGCTCGAAAGAGTTGGATAATTGGCTTGGTACAAATGGGGAGAAAAACGGGGTGGGAAATCCCCCCCAAAAATAAATAAATTTAACATAGGTGCTGCAAAACTACTAGATTTATTTTTAATCTTTTCAAATATTGAAAAATACTGTAATGACTTTAACCACCTTGTTTATTGGTATTGCACTGAATTGTGCAACATTTCTTAATATGCCAAAACTGACCAAAGATGGATGAGTAATATGATAGTAATGGTCTCCTGTTTCGTGTTTCACCCACCCATAGCCCCCTGTAAACCTGAGAACACCACTGTCGACCTGAACTGCAGTACCAACATCGTAACTTTAAAATGGGATCACAACAGCAGGGCTCAGAATTACACCGTGAGAGCCACTGACACTTTGGGCGTTAACTCTACCTGCAGCACCAATGAGACCAGCTGTTCATTTCTGGACCTGAGCTGTGGAGAGCTCTACACCTTCACTGTGATGGGACACACTAATGTGTGTGTGAGCGAGATGAGCACTCCTGTGCAGAAGCTCACAGGTATACAATAACTGAACTATAAATATGTTCTGTGTACTAAAACTAAATCAGTCTGTTCATACTTGTTTCTTGCAATTTCTCTCAGCCCTATGTTACCTTTTTTTAAATTTTATTTCTGTGTATATATTTTCCAGCTCCATGTCCTCCCAGCAACATGTCCTCCAGTCTGAACTGTAGTACTGGTGAAGCCCTGGTCACATGGAGCAGTGCTGTTGGAGCCATAGCCTATAGTGTGCAGGCACACAGTATCAATGGACACAATTCCTCCTGCAGTGACACTGGCACGTCCTGTAGTCTTGGTGACATGGTGTGTGGACAGGAATACACTGTTGTTGTTGTGGCGATGCACACTGGCTGTCCCGGCCCGGGCAGTGTGCCTATCATACTCACTACAGGTGAGTGCACCTCGTAGCTTATTCTCCAGTAGACATTATTCCAACCTCAAATCTAAAAAAAAATTGTCCCATTTCAACATATTGCAGCACATGACCATAAAATAGCAGCAAAGCAGTGTAGACGGTAGGGTGGTGGTTCTTTAACTGGAAGAACTACGTAGGTTCGATTTCCAGCAACACCTAGTATTCTCCCTCTTAAAGCATCCTTGAGCAAGACACTAAATACTTTCCAGTACTATAAGTACTGTGGTGCTAGTGAGTGCATATTCCACAGGTAATAAGCACGAGAAAAGATTATTTTTCTGGCAGGATCAAGAATGTATATCAAACAATGTGGCTGCTTAGGAACGAACCCTTGAAATGCTGGAGGTTAGGACCCATCACCTCAAAGATGACTTCATGCCAGGTCCAAGTCCTGTCACTTATGAACGGCTAACTGTCCAATAACAGTTAGCGTTGAATAAGTGTGCAGTGTTTGCTTTAAAATAATTGACCAAGTGATCTGCATTAGATAGTAAGTCATCAGTTTGTGGGTTGATTTGCTTGCAATGTGTGCCTGTGTTTTGGCATGTTTATTACTTGCAATTTAAAATGTGCAGTGTGCGTTTGTATTTGTATTTCTAATCCAATCCTTTGTGTTTCCCATATTAGCTTTGCTCGGCGCTTAATAATTGTACTCAATCTTGACATAACTGCACCAGTGGTCACAACTCTCCTGTCTCTCCTGCACCCCAGAGCCCTGTGTTCCCATCAACGTGTCTGTCCAGTACGATGTGAGCATGGCCCAGGTAACGTGGGATGCAGCCAGAGGCGCCAGCTCCTACTCTGTTGAGGCGGTGACTGAGCACGGCTTACCAGTGAACTGCACGACCACCAGCACCAACTGTGGCCTGACCGGCATGCAGTGTGGTCACATCTACAACATCACTGTAACAACACACAACGCGGCCTGCAACAACACTGTGACCTCTGATACCCACCACCTCATGACAGGTTAGTGTTGTGACCAGGAAGACGTGGGACCTGATGTAAACCAGAGCCCCCATTAAGGCTCTGCAATTGTTATGATGAATAAAAGAGGACTTTAATGACCTTTGTCTGCTGAAGAAGATCTATGTCTTATCATTTGTTTCATTTAATTTGCCTGCTTTTAACAGGTGTAGCAGCTTCTTTCTTGTGTGAGTAAATGAACATGTTTTCCTCTCATTCAGAGCCCTGTCCACCCACCAATATTCAGGCCAGTATGGATTGTGAGCAGCTGTCTGGGATGGTTTCCTGGATGAAGAGCAACTTCGCCATGGGTTATATCGCCTACTTCATTGGCCAAAGCGGACACCACACTTCCTGCGTGGGCAGAAACACTGATTCCTACTGCGTTGTGTGGGGGCTGATGTGCAGCACAGTGTACAACGTCTCAGTCAAGGCCCTGGGACAGCAATACAACAGCTCTGACAGCACAACTCTCTATCTCACATCAGGTGAGACACATCTACTGGCATGCTGTGTAGAAAGTGACATAGTTTATGAAATGGGGTCTATTTTGGAGAATTACTAAATATGGACAAAGTACGTCGGTTGGCACAAGGTGAGTTCAATTGGAAGTATATTCCAACTGATCTCGTTCAAATCAGTATCACATTTTCAGTTAATCAGAATGTGAATTAATTGAAATATCAATGGATCCATCAATAACATTACATTTCCATTAAAACATGTCACTGTTAAATAATTCTGTTAATAAAGCATCCCAAAATGTATATTCTTTAACTGTAGGCTCAATGTAAGCATTTTATCAACTATGGATTTATAAGGACCATTTTACTGTCAATAGCCCCGCTTCATTCAAGGAACGAGCCGCCAAAGCCTCCTCTGCTAGCCCACAAATGGAAGACTTTGTCTTCTCCTGAAATTTTTAACATTTCACAGCACAAAATATGCATCCATAGAAGAAAAACACATGCTTAGGGGTCAGACAAACTTTACAGGTTTACATTTGGCTCCAAATATTTGAACAATTGCAGATATGACCATCGACTAGAACTAGCCGTGATAACGCGCCAATGTTAATGCTAACATTGCCTAGCCCGATAACAGTTATCCAGGTAAGCTAGCCTGCTGTGTACGTGCATTACTGACAACAATGGATGCATCTTCAGTAAATTTTCGGATACATGGTGCACATTAGGCGGCACGGTGGTGCAGTGGTTAGCGCCTCACAACAAGAAGGTCCAGGGTTCGAGCACCAGGGTAGTCCAACCTTGGTGGGTCCTGGGTCGTTCTCTGTGTGGAGTTTGCATGTTCTCCCTGTGTCTGCATGGGTTTCCTCCGGGGGCTGCGGTTTACTCCCACAGTCAGAAGACATGTAGGTCAGGTGAATCGGCCATACTAAATTGTCCTTAGGTGTGTGTGTGTGTGTGTGTGTGTGTGTGTGTGTGTGTGTTTTTTTTTTTTTTAGGGGGAGGCTTAAATAATCCTTTCAGTGTTTAGTCTCATAATGATAAATAACGGTTGTACAATGAAACATTAGAAAGTAATGTTTTGATATGCTAATCTAACATTTCAGTGCCAGTCCAGTGATTATGAGCCCTATTACATCTGTTGGCAGGCTTTTGTTGAATTGCTCAATTGCTCTTCTTAGTAATGGTATTACATCCCATCACATTTTTCTCTCCAATTGAATTTGGCCAATTACCCCGCTCTTTCGAGCCATCCCGGTCGCTGCTCCACCCCCTCTGCCAATCCGGGGAGGGCTGCAGACTACCACATGCCTCCTTCGATACATGTGGAGTCGCCAGCCGCTACTTTTCACCTGACAGTGAAGAGTTTTGCCTGGGGGACGTACCACGTGGGAGGATCACGCTAATCCCCCCAGTTCCCCCTCCCCCCCAAACAGGTGCCCCAACCAACCAGAAGAGGCGCTAGTGCAGCGACCAGGACACACCCACCTGCAAACACGGCCAATTGTGTCTGTAGGGATGCCCGGCCAAGCTGGAGGTAACACGAGGATTCGAACTGGCGATCCCCGTGTTGGTAGGCAACGGAATAGACCACCACGCCACCCGGATGCCATATATCGCATTTTTTAGCAACCTGTGCTGCTCACTGTGCAACCACTAAAAGGATTACCAACTGACTAATGAGCTATTTACTAAGCTTCAATTAGTTTTAGTAGTAGGGTAAAGTATGTGCAAAGTTTGCCTAAACCTGTGAGTTCGCTTCTTTAGTTTCTGTTAAACGGACAGATCATTGCTAATATTGATTCCTTCATCAATCAAAGCTGGTCAAGCAACTAACAGACCTGTTTCTCCATTTATTCTGCAGGGCCCTGCCAGCCTAGTGGTATTGAGGCTATTCTGGACTGTCAGGAAGACTCTGCTATTGTGTCCTGGCAGCCCGGCACCAGCGTGGTGTCCTATGTTACTGAGCTTAAAGCGTCATCTGGCCACAGTGCTAGCTGCTTCACCAACCTCACAAACTGTGTGCTGAGTTCTCTGCATTGTGGTGAGGAATACAATGTTACTGTAGTGGCCCTGGGAGAGACCTGCAACAACACAGGGCAACTCACCGGATACCTCATCACAGGTGTGTCAGCTAAGTGTGGTGTCGTCTGTTTGTCCGTCTTTTTGTCAGTATTTTACATTTCTTTGGAGCGCTGAATCTCACATGTTGATAAGTTGATTTCTCGAGATCTGTGATTTTTGTTTAACTGAAGCATGTCTACGCCCATTCTCCTCATCATCCCTGCCCCCTAGAGCCCTGTGTTCCCGTGAACATGTCTGTCCAGTACGATGTGAGCATGGCCCAGGTAATGTGGGATGCAGCCAGAGGTGCCAGCTCCTACTCTGTTGAGGCAGTGACTGAGCACGGCTTAGCAGTCAACTGCACCACCAACAGCACCAACTGCGGCCTGACCGGCATGCAGTGTGGTCACATCTACAACATCACTGTAACAACACACAACCTGGCCTGCAACGACACTGTGACCTCTGATACCTACCACCTCATGACAGGTTAGTATGGGACCAGTTAGTTTAGTAACTGGTAAACCTCCAGGTTTAACAACAAACTTGATGGATATTTTGCATAAGGTTGTAGAGGTGGTTAGAACAAAAATGTGTGCTTTAACGACCAATTCATAAAATATTATTTGCATAATTTATTTCACCTCCTTGTTTTGAACACATGCAAGTTGAGCACTATTAGAAAACGCAGCACCATACTTGAAAGCTTTTTCTTTTCTTCTTATTCAGAGCCCTGTCCACCCACCAGCGTTCAAGCCCATATGAATTGTGAAGAACTTGCTGGAACCATTTCCTGGGAGCAGAGCAACTTCGCTGTGGGCTACGTTGCCTCCTTTGTAGGACAAAATGGCCACTACTCCTCCTGTGTTGTCACAAATGCAAATACTCACTGCAGGGTGTCAGAATTGACATGTGGAACGGTGTACAATATCTCTGTCATGGCCCTGGGACAGCAACACAACAGCTCTGACAGCACGGTGATCTATCTCACATCAGGTAAGACACGTCTACACTATGTAAAAATACAAACACATATATTGTTGATACATACAGCACACACTATCTATACATACAGGATACTCAGGACACATCCATTTCCTACACCACGTATCCGCCTACACAAACAAATTCACAAACCCATGCACACACATACACTGCACAGCTGATCTCTACACTGTGTGGCGGTCTTTTCTTTCTTTTGTGTGCATGCTAAAATGCAATGCTTCTTATTCCTCAGCCCCCTGCCTTCCCAGCGCCCTACAAGTAGAGGTGGATTGTCATTTTGATGGAGCTGCCGTGGTGTCCTGGAATATTACTGATGGGATTGCAGACTTTTCTCTGACAGCCTTGGTCAGTGGGATTCAGCACACCCTGTGCACCACCCAGCTTAACAGCTGTAATGTGACAGGATTAAGTTGTGGGGAAAGCTACGACCTCAGCCTCTCTGCCAGCAATGAGCAGTGCAACCTGACAGCACCAGTGATTGCCAATCTGACCACAGGTGAGTTGAGCTGATTCTTTACTGTAGACCTTTTAATATTAGGCTATTGTCGGGCTGTGTTTCATCAATGCAAGATTTAATCTTAATTTATAGGCACCTCTTTGCTGTATTTTCTTGTACATAGCTACTGTTTGGCTGTTGGACTGTTTTGATTCATGCAATGTGTATTGGCATTTACTCACAGGTCCCTGTGCCCCACAGAATGTGACTGTGGACCTGCAGTGTGGCTCCCTGACTGCTGTTGTTACCTGGGAGGAGAGGTCTGAAGTGGAACTGTACATCACTAGCGCCTCCGGAGGGTCAGGAGGGGAGGTGCAATGGTGTAACTCTACAGGCTCTACCTGTCAGTTCCCTGGTCTGGCCTGTGGAGAGACATACAACTTTACTGTCACAGCACAGAGCCAAGGATGCTCCAGTCAGGCTAGCAGCACAGCACACATTGAAACAGGTACTGCAAAATGTTTTATCATCCCTTTCACAGTTTGCTTACCTGGGGGATCATAGTATTTGTTTGTCAAGGATGCTGGTATCCCTCCCTTCTACTACCCCCTCTTTCTCATCTTTGTTTCTGTCCTTCTCCCTCACTCCATCCAGGACCCTGCCAACCAGAGATCGCTTCTATCCAGGCACTCTGCCAGAGTAATGTGGTCCAAATGTCTTGGCAGCAAGCTAGGAGTGTAGTAAGCTACCTAGTAAAAACCACAGGGAGCCTGGGGTATGTGGAGACCTACAACACCACTGAGACCCACTTGTCTGCCTCGCTGCCCTGTGGACAGGACTATAACGTCACTGTACAGGGGCACGGCAGCCAGTGTGACAGCATCCCCAGCAGCCCTGCCTCCTTCAAAACAAGTATGATCTCACATCATAAACTATGATGGACTTTCATTGCTTATATTGCTTCTTCTTCCATGCGCCTGCACCCAGTTCTTCCATCCATATATACAATATATGCATATATGTTTGCCCACAAGTCTACATTTTTCATGCTACAGCATGTTTACATCCCACCCCTTTTGCCCCCAGCTCCATGTATCCCCCAGGCTGTGGTGACATACGTACAATGTGAATCTAATATTGGCTCTGTCAGCTGGGCTCCCAGTGATGGCGCCGAAACGTACGTCGCCGTGGCCACGGGCCATGATGGCCACACCCACCAGCATGTCACCAGCAACACGTCTTGTACGTGGTGGGACTTGCACTGTGGGGAGGAGTACGCCGTCCAAGTGAGAGCAAAGGCTGACAACTGCACAAGCCTCCCTAGCAACAGCTCAGTCATACATATGGGTACGGCATGTGCTTTGTTTCTATAAATGGAGTTAGCGAGGAATGCCTTAATTTTCAACAATTAATTCCATGCATATTTTTTTATATTACGTGTTCTTCAAATGTATTAATTATGTAAATCCACCTTGGAGACAAAAATCTAGAATATCTTAGGAGAATATATCTCCTAACTAAGATATTTTGGAGAATAGAGAGTAATGAATATACACATATATATATAGCCATTACTCTCTTTAACTTGCCAGATATCTTTGCTTGTTTCAGGTCCCTGTGTGCCCCAAGACTTGGTGGGTTCGGTGGACTGTGCCTTGGAGACAGGCACTCTTAGTTGGAATGTCAGTGAAGGGGCAGATTTGTATGTGGTAAAAGCGGAAGTAGGGAACAGCAGCGTTGTGCTGACCACTAATGATACCATTGCCACCTTCACTGACTTCACCTGTGGACAAGTCTACAACCTGACAGTTACGCCTCACAACCAGCACTGCCCTGGAGGCCGCGGTGCGCTGGCTTTCTTACAGACATGTAAGTGGCACCACTGATGCTATTTATGTATTCACCTGAAGCAAGTCAGGGTTGAGTTTATTTTATTTTTTTGTTTTATTTTATTTTTTACAGTTTACTTTTGTTTAGTTAAATGCAGTTGATCTGCAGCTCAACTAAACAAAGATGTGATGTGGTTAAAAAAAATCTGTTAAGGGGAGCTCCCGGTGACTCACCTAGTAGAGTGTGTGCCACATAAGGCTGAGTCCTTACCGCAGCGGCCTGGGTTCGAATCCGGCCTGGGCCCTTTGCTGCATGTCATCCCCTCTCTCTCCCCTGCCCTTCCTGTCTCTCTCTACTATCGCTATCACATAAAGGCAGAAAATGGCCAAAAAAAAAAAATCTTGGCCATCTGGGTGGCGTAGTGGTCTATTCCATTGCCTACCAGCACGGGGATTTCTGGTTCGAATCCCCGTGTTACCTGCAGCTTGGTCGGGCGTCCCTACAGACACAATTGTCCATGTCTGCGGGTGGGAAGCCGGATATGGGTATGTGTCCTGGTTGTTGCACTAGCGCCTTCACTGGTCGGTCAGGGCGCCTGTTCGGGGAGGGGGGGCGATTAGGAGGAATAGCGTGATCCTCCGCCGCACTATATCCCCCTGGTGAAACTCCTCACTGTCAGGTGAAAAGAAGCGGCTGTCGACTCCACATGTATCGGAGGAGGCATGTGGTAGTCTGCAGCCCTCCCCAGATCAGCAGAGGGGGTGGAGCAGAGATCGGGATGGCTTGGAAGAGTGGGGGTAATTGGCCAGATACAATTGGGGAGAAAAAGGGGGGGGGGGGGTAGTTAAAAAAAATCTGTTATGAAATACAAAGATAACAAATAGAAAGTAGAGATGCAAAGTGCTAATTTGTACAGATGACGTGAAAAAGCCTGCAGAAAACAAAACCATACATGCAAAAAAAAAAAAGAAAGACCTGAAAAGACAACAGGACCTTTTGGAGAATGGTAAAGAGAAAGGAAATCACAAGATCGATAAAATTAAATGATTATTGCACTTTTACTGTTTTCCACAGGTGACTTGCAGTTCCAGGACTAAAATGTAACACATACATACTGCTTCTCTCATACCCAGGGCCATGCCGACCCACAGCAGTCATGGCATCCCTTGACTGTCTCTCTGGCATCGTGGTGGTAACCTGGCAGGACAGCAACGGGGCAGATTACTACACCGCTGCCATGCAGACTGCGGATGGCTTGTCGAACACCTGTATGTCCTCTTCAGGTCAATGCAGTGTCCCTGGTCTCGCCTGTGGGCAGAACTTCTCTGTGTCGGTCACAGCCTTCAATGAACTGTGTAACTCCACTTCCAGCATGTCTGCCAGTCTGCAGACAGGTGAGGTTTGAAACCTCTGTTGTCGGGGGTAAATACACAACAATGCAGCAGATCACCATTTCAGAAAAGTTTTACACCTTATGTTTTTGATATGGAATATTTGACCCTTCTTCCTATCTGCCCCCTCCCTCCCACAGTGCCATGCGTGCCCACTGATGTTTCTGTCTTGATGGACTGTGCCAACAGTACAGCCTTAGTGTCCTGGTCTATCAGCCAGGGGGCTGTACAGTACTCTGTCCATGCCTACAGTAGTCAGGGCAATGCCACCTGCCAGAGCTCTGAACTCAACTGTACCCTCACCCAACTCGTGTGTGGCACCCCCTACACTGTTCAGGTGGCGGCCATGGATGGCAGTTGCTCTAGCACCCCCAGCCAGGCTGTGACCGTCAACTCAGGTAAGTAGTTGGAGCAGTTAGGCATGTACACACATTTGACTTTAAGCAGAGTGCACACACAGATAAAGAAACACATTCAGACACACACATATACACAGATCCGATGCTAATAATAGTCTATAACATTCACTAAAAATCAAATAATGCTCTCTATTCCCAGCCCCTTGCCCACCCCAAAATGTGAGTGCCAGTGACAACTGTTCTTTGGATGCCTTGATGGTTTCCTGGGATGGCAGCGCGGATGCTGAGTACTTTCTAGTCGCAGTAATGGCAGATGGCGGAGGCAGCAATTCCTGTAACACCACCAACACCTCATGTTCCATCGGCAGTCTGGCCTGTGGAAAGCAATTTACCGTCGAGGTCAGAGCTGTCAGGGGAGACTGCACCAGCCAAAGCAGTCAGCCCCTCGACTTATTCTCAGGTATATTCTGTCTTCAAAACCACGGCATCATCAGTCCGTCCCAATCTACTCTGACATGTCTGTCTTTGAATAAGCTGTTATCAGAGTATGTGTTCATATCCTCTGAGTTCAGTCACTATATTTCCTATTGCCTTTTCCCCAGCTCCCTGCCAGCCCCAGGGAATTAGAGGCAACCTTGACTGTGTGACCAACTCAGCCTGGATATCATGGAACTCTACTGAGGGGGCGGAGGGCTACACAGTGCTGGCCGAAGGTGGCGAAGGCTCCAGGGCCAACTGCACCACCTCCACCAACACCACGTGTGAGGTGCAGGACTTGGCCTGTGGTGTCGTCTATAACTTCAGTGTCATTGGCACCAACAGCCTGTGTGACAGTCAGCCCAGTGCCACCATTGACTTAGAGACAGGTAACAGCTGAGCACAGTCACAGCATGAAATATCCTAATCGATTGTCAGTCAAACCTGAGATTACCATTTGTTTCATTCCCAATAAATAGACAGAGAATCAACTGACAAATACAAAACAAACAAAAAAATTTTTTTTCCTTCTTTCCTCCAGCTCCCTGCTCCCTCTCTAGCATCACAGCATTTGCTCAGTGCCACAATTCATCCATCCTTGTCAACTGGGAGCTCCTGCAGGGCGGAGAAGGGAGCACGGTGTACATCGCCACTGCCGAGGCCAGCGACCACACGTATTTGTCCTGTAATAGCACTGGTACCAGCTGCTACCTCCATGGAGCGCAGTGTGATCTCCACTACATCGTTATCGTGGCAGCATCATCAGATCTGTGCAGCAGCCTGAGAAGTCCACCCTACAGGATCAGCATGGGTACGTAGACAGATCTGTTTTCATAATCTGTGATGCAAACTGTATACCCACGTCATGTCCCTCATAACAAAACATGTGCTCAGAAATATTACTTCCTAACATCTCATCTCTCTCTTGCTCTTCACAGAGCCCTGTCCACCCAGGAATGTGATAGTCAGTGCCTCCTGTGAGGACCATGATGCAACAGTGTCCTGGAGCCCCTCTCCGGTGGCTGAGACCTACCATGTGACCGCTATGGGCGGAGACGGTCATTTACAAAGCTGCAGCACCTCCTCCAGCAACTGCAGTCTGTCGGGGCTCCATTGTGGCCAGCAGTATACAATGTTTGTGACTGCCAGTCATGAGAACTGCTCCAGTGTGGCCAGCCAGAATGTCACCTTAAACATGGGTTTGTGTTTCTGCATATGGAAGAAAGTGCACAGATCTCTAGAGATACACACAGAATAAGGGGCACATTCAAGAGATAACACCATTTTTAATTCTTTGCTTGGATACAAACTTAAAACGTCTCAATGCCTCTCCTCCTCAGTGCCGTGCCCACCGGACGGTCTTTCAGTTACACTACACTGTGCCAATCGGTCTGCAGTGCTGTCATGGACACCCAGAGGCAACGCTACGGATTACTTTGGTTGTGCCCAGGCTGAAGATGGCGCCATGCTTTCTTGTCATAGCACAGAACCCACCTGTACTATCGCCAGTCTGGAGTGTGGCGCCCATTACAACTTCTCTGTGCAGGCCTCAGATGGGACATGCAACAGTTCCTTCAGCGACCCAGTGCTGGCTGGGGCAGGTACAGGAATTTGCCATTGTGCATGTTACCTTTCAGAGACAAAGAATATCGTCGCCACTATCAACTATTAATTGTCAGAGATTTCCACCAAATGTTTATACTGAATTGTGAAATGTCTTTTCACTTTCCATTTCATAAAATGCCCAGCTATGGCTTTTAAGGTGTTTAAAACATTAAAGTCGGACCGAAATCAGTGATAAAATGTAACTTTTTGTCTAAAAATTTTGAACAAGGCATAAAAAAATAGCAATTTGTTTTTAAATTTGTAATTGATGGATATTATGTTTTTATACCTTTATCCATAATTGTTCTTAAGCACTGTGGGGGAGTGGTCTAGTCCTCATTAATATTCATGAGATGACCTTTGAGTGACAAGTACAAGCAAGAGTTGGTGGTCAGGGTGGGCAGTGTCTAATAATTGAATGGTTTGATCTGACTGAATATATGTAAATGAGTCTGACGACATCTTGAGTATCAGAAAAAGGGATTAGCTGGAAGAGATAAGGTGAACCAGGCAGACTCTTTTAGAAGAGAAAAAGAGAAACTGTTTTAGCTTTCAGATTTTCCAGTGGAAAGAGACAGTACTAACTGCATGGCGATTAAAGTAATAAGTGGTGTAGAGTATTAATGCTCCACATTTGGTCAGAATTTAACTCCGTTCCTCTCCCTTAGCTCCTTGTCCACCAGGCAGTTTGCAAGTACAGCTCTTCCCAATGCAAATGGAGATCCAGATCATGCATTTCAGATGGACTCAGATCACCTGTCCAGAGGTTCAGTACCTGCTCAAGTTGACAGGAAGTCTCCTCGGAGACAACCAGACCCTATTTGAGCTCTCTTCCTATTGGACAAACTCAACGTTCTTTGAAATACCCCTCCCCTGCGGTTCGTCGTACCTTGCCACAGTAGAAAGTAGAAGCCCTGCTGGTGCCAGCGCCCCCTCCGAGGCTCTCAGTGGAACTACAGGTAAACTCAACCAGCCGCTCAAATGTACTTTTTACATTTTACACTCCTGTCACTTAGCATTAATTTTTATACAGGCTGTTTTACAATGTATGCATAAATGCCAAGCTCATTACAACCAATAGTATGGAGAGTAAGAGCGCCGTCACAATAAATGTGTCAAATTATTTCCATGACTCAGTAATGATCATGTATGAGTGATGCAGGATCAGAAAAACAGGACTCATTTACTAAATTAAATGCTCCAAAAAAGACTTTCTTTGGTTGTGCATCCTTGGGACACAAGTGGTGCTAGGTAAGGAAATCAGAGCCTAGTAGAGAAGGAAGAAATGGTTCATTTTAGTTTGTTGAGGGTTTTTTTTGTTTTTGTTTTTGGAGGTATAGGGTCCATTGTGCAGCACGGTGGCCCAGTGGTTAGCGCTGTTGCCTCACAGCAAGAAGGTCCTGCGTTCGAACCCCAGGGTTGTCCAACCGTAGGGGTCATCCCAGGTCGTCCTCTGTGTGGAGTTTGCATGTTCTCCTCATGTCTGTGGTGGGTTTTCTCCAGGTGCTCTGGTTTCCCCCACCATCAAAAGAAACATGCATGTTAGGGTTTATACTCCTGTCTGTGCCCGTGACCAAGGCAATGGGAACAGAACTGGAGTTGGTCCCCAGGCACAGCACCAAGGCGGCAGCCCACTGCTGCGAGCTACACAGATCACAGCTAGGATGGGTTAATTTGCAGTAAATGAATTTCCCATCATTCCAACCCTCACCTATGGTCATGAGCTTTGGGTAGTGACCGAAAGGGTGAGATCACGGATACAAGCGGCTGAAATGGGTTTCCTCCATAAGGTGTCTGGGCTCAGCCTTAGAGATAGGGTGAGGAGCTCGGAGTAGCTTGGAGTAGAGCCGCTGCTCCTTCGCGTCGAAAGGAGCCCGTTGAGGTGGTTCGGGCATCTGATTAGGATGCCTCCTGGGTGCCTTCCTTTGGAGGTTTACCGGGCACGGCCAACTGGGAGGAGACCCCGGGGTAGACCCAGAACTCTCTGGAGGGACTACATGTCCAATCTGGCCTGGGAACGCCTTGGGATCCCCCAGGAGGAGCTGGAGGGCATTGCTGGGGAGAGGGATGTCTGGAGTGCCCTACTTAGCTTGCTGCCACCGCGACCCGACCCCGGAAAAGTGGCTGATGATGAATGAATAAATTTCCCCAAGGGGGTTAATAAAGGAAGCTTAATAATAACTGAATGTTCCCTCAATAGTTTTGTGTATCAACACCAGAAATGAGAATTTGAATCGACACGGGCAATCACAATTACACACAGAGGCAGATCCTTGACGGAGCCATAGTAAAGAGAGTACACATTCATGAAAACCCACATCGACAGTGAGATCAGACAGGTAGGAGGTGAACCACGACAGTAAAGAACCAGGGATTCCCAAATCTGAAAAGACAGTAAGAAGAATTTGACAGCATATGGGAAGATTGGGTCCTGTTATGAAGGCAAGTACAATGAACAGAAAAAGCAGATCTTGCATTACAGGTCGATCCAGCGGTAGCAAGCAGCAGCAAGCCTCGGCAGAATGGTAATTCTGTCAGAAATAACCTTAACACACCTCTCTTCCCCAGCTCCCTGCCCACCGTCAGGAGTTACGTACGGCAGTGGCGGCTCATCTGCCACAGTCTCGTGGGATGCCTCCGTATATGCCACCTCCTACACTCTGTATAATAAAGGCGTTTCACCGATGGCGCCGGTGTGCAGCACGGCCCAGCTGACCTGCTCTGTGTACAACATCAGTTCCAGTGACCTGACAATCACAGCCAGTAACGCAGCTGGGGAGAGTGAAGCCATTAGTGGTAGGAACATGTGTGTGTGTGTGTGTGTATGTATATGTGTATGTGTGTGTGTGTGTGGGGGGGGGGGGGGGCATATAGTATTGATTTTTTTGACATTAACGTCACAAGAGTTACATTACAGTATGTGGGATCGTACCATTTCAACTGAAATGAGAGATCATGTCTTTATCGTTTAATTTTAATAATCTTATATGATCATTTTTTTGGTTTTTGCCCCTACAGTGGTACCCCAGGGACGTAGGCGAAGGGACCTCAGTGAGGAAATGTTAGACTACGGTGAGTTAGGAACATGTTTTACTAAGAATTGTGCCATACTATCATTTTATGAAACTTGCATAAACATCTGTGTGAGATTTATGAGACTCAACCACACTAAGCCCCCCCCCCCCCCCAATTTTACCTGGCCAATCACCCCACTCTCTGAGCCGTCCCGGTCGCTGCTCCACCCCCTCTGCCGATCCGGGGAGGGCTGCAGACTGCCACATGCCTTCTCCGATACATGTGGCATCGCCAGCTGCCTTTTTTTTTAGTGAGGAGTTTCACCAGGCGGACGTAGCGTGTGGGAGGATCCCGCTATTCCCCCCAGTTCCCCCTCCCCCCCGAACAGGCGCCCCAATTGACCAGAGGAGGCACTAGTGTAGTGACCAAGACACATACCCACATCCGGCTTCCCAGCCACAGACACGGCCAATTGTGTCTATAGGGATGCCCGACCAAGCCGGAGGTAACACGGGGATTTGAATCGGCGATCCCCGTGTTGGTAGGCAACGGAATAGACCGCTTTGCTACCCGGACACCCTCCACACTACAAATATTCACACTTATAGGTCTTAATGCATGCACAATAATCCAGGTGTAGAAATCCCAGAAAATTTTAATCGGTTCGACTAGACACCAGGTTTTAACAAGGTCACGCTTCTGTGTTGTGCCATCCGCTTTGCCAGACGCACAGCACAGAAGAGCGACCTCATCAGGCCAGGACTCCACAGTCTACACCCATCTACAGGCCAGTGGCCACTCTTTCAAGGGTGAGGATGTGCACATCCTCGATAGGGAGGAACGCTGGTTTGAACGGGGAGTCAAAGAGGCCATCTATGGGGCGCCGCCGTAGCCGAAAGGTTACAGCGCATACAACATGGTTGAAACTGTCGCTGGTTCAATTCCAGCCGGTGACCTTTGTTGCATATCTTACCTTTCTCTCTCTCTCCCATTTCCTGTCTGCCTTTCACTATCAGTAAAAAATAATCTTAAAAAAAGAAAAGAGAAAAAAGAGGCCATCTATGTGAAGAGGGATCTACCATCCCTGAACTGAGGAGGGGCGCTAAGTGTACATCTGTCGCCATCTTACAATGCTGTGATTGCAGCTATACCCCAGTCTATGTGGCCATTGTAGAAAGAAAGCCACTTTATTTTGTCATTGTACATTTGTACTGTTACAATGAATTTGTTCTCTGCATTTAACCCATCCTATTGTATAGGAGCAGTGGGCAGCTGCAGCGCCCGGGGACCAACTCCAGTTCTACTTTCCATTGCCTTGCTCAGGGGCACAGACAGGAGTATTAACCCTAACATGCATGTCTTTTTGATGGTGGGAGGAAACCCACGCAGACACGGGGAGAACATGCAGTCTTCACAGAGAAGGGACCTGGGATGGCCTGGGATTCGAACCCAGGACCTTCTTGCTGTGAGGCAACAGTACTAACGACTGGGCCACCGTGCCGCCCAATTAGCTCTAATTAATGGTCACGGCATCTTGAATATGAAACCCGTGTTAGAGCGCCAGTTTCGGTCGTTATGCAACTGAGCTGTTGTTAAGGTTGGGGATACCTACAGCCAGTTGAGACTGACGAGGAGTGATGAAACATTTTCCCACTAAACGGTGCCCGGATGAACTGATTCAACTTTTCCATGAGTCACACTAACAGGCTACTGTCAAGCAAAATACTCGATTCAGAATCTCACCCTGTCTCAGAATACTACTTTTGTGATTATGTCAAGTTAATTTGTCAAAAAGCGGTTTGGACAATGAATGAATGAATGAATTTGTCAAAAAGCTTTCATTGCAGCTTTTGATCACAAGCATAGCCAGTACTCTCTATCTGATTATGTAGTTTCCCAGGGCCTCACACATCCTTTAATTTAGTTTTAATCTTGGAAGAATTCAAGAAAATATTGTTAAGAGTTCTTTTTTGAACACAATTATAATATTTTGCCCGGGGCCTCCATTAGTCTAGAGCCGGCCCTGATTCCATGCGCTATTTTAAGAACATGCAACCTTCAGAGATAATCTTAAACAGCATAACAGATAACGTTGCATTTTCCTCCTCAGCTGTCTGTATCAGACAAAAAGAACATTTGGGCTCTGCCTGCCACCTAACATACAAATTTGTCCTGTGTTCCACAGCAGGAAACCTTTCAGTACCCTCGGTGTGGGTCACTGCAGGAACACCAACAGCAGTCAGAGTTGAATGGTCTCCGGTGGAAGGCGCGTCCCATTACAGTCTGGTGGTCAGGCAGCGGGGCGGCTCCCACAGGCCTCAGGTGCTGACTGTACTGGGGGAAAGCACCATACTGACTGACTTGAACCCCGACTCCACTTACTGCCTGTCCGTGTCCGCCCAAAGCACGACCAGCAACGGATCCTATTCCGAGCCCGTGTGCGTGCAAATGGGGCGGGGGCTGCAGATGTGAGGTGGGCTTCTGTGAATTAAGCAAAATGTCTGTGGATGTTGCACAACCAGAATACGATGGTCTTGTCTTGCTGCTGGTGAGCAAAGCCAAAATGGCGGCCCCTTTTGAAGCTATTAAAATTTTCAAAGCCCGGTCTGATAATTAGTTGTTTTACCAATGCCCAATAATAAACTATCTCGACTTGAGATCTGATAGAAAGTAGGAACGGGCAAGGGTCGTTTTAGCCATCTGTCATTTTCAGTAAAATTATGTAGGCGTTATACTGTATGTAGATGTGCAAGGAAAACTGAATTGTAGGGCTTTTGCAAGTGTCTTTCCCCCTCACGCCAACCTACGGGGTACAAATGTATTTAATTTTCTTCATCCGTGGTTTGGGGGGGGGGGGTCTCGTGCAAGTGAGCTCACAGAACTGAGCTGTATTGAAATCCCTTAACTTTTCTGTGAAGGATAACTTTTAATAATTTGCTGTTGGGAAAGTCCTAGTGTTTAATAAGTTACATAACATGTTAATAACAGTTTATCAGGCAGTGTTGTACAACCCAAGTGAATGTTTACCTCTGCAAATACAAATGTATATTTAACAAGATACGGGAAGTAAAAGCTCTTCAAATAAAAATAATCTAATTATTTTGTGTACTCGAGAATTTATTTCCATCACTGACTACAGGTCTCGTTAGCATTTTATCCTTAATCTAATGAAAATACTGAAACCATGTGTTCGTCCATAAAAGTATTTTATTAGAAAACAAAATGCAACAGAGCAATAACCCAAACACAGCGCAAGCGAGGGCTCGGTGTGTGTACAAATTCCCCTTTGCGGACTGCTCCAGATGATTGAAACATTCTCAGGCTCTCTCTGTACAAAGCCATTGAACCTCCTCCGAGAAAAATAACGAACCATAGAAAATTAAAATGCCACACTTTTACAAATCTCAGGTGAAGACTAACAATGGTCTAGAGGAGAGGAGTGAGAAAGGCAGAAAACGATCAACAGAAAGCAACGTTACATCGGCCAGACAATTCCAGAAGTTTGTTGTGCCAACATCTTCACTCTTTAGCACATGTGACAGACTAGATAATCAAGTAAAAAAAGAACTGAACAAAAGTAAAGGAGGACCACAGAAGTAGAAGGTGATATTGCTCTAAGGTGACATTTTCTCGATGCTCTGGCTCCTTCGACGATCCCCGTGTTTACCGTGGTCATTACTGGAGTCTCGCTGCCGATGGCTCTTCTCTTTGCTCCTGCTACGTTTGTGAGAGCGCTGCTCTCCCTCTCTGTCCCTGTCTCTTTCTCGGCTGTGACTGCGTTCTTTTTTCCTGCTCTTCTCCTCTCCGCCCTCTGTTCTACTACTTTTGTGTCGCTTCTCCCTGCTCCGGCTCCGGCTGGACCGCTTGGATTTCCTCTCCTCCCTGTGCCTTTCCCTGTCATCTTTGTGTCGCCTCTCCTCAGTCTCTCCCCTGCTCTTCTTATCCCTGGACCTCTCCCTATCATTGCCCCGATCTTTGTGGTGATCCCTCTCCTTCCTCCTGCTCCGGTCAATTTCCCCCCCGTCCTTCTCCCTGTCTTTCCGCTCACTCCTTCGTTCCCGGCTGCCGCTGCTTCGACGCTCTCGCCGGTCTGGGTTCCTGTCTGCGCTGCGTGACCGGCGTCTCTCCCGCTCTCCTCTCTCCCGGTCTCTGTCTCTGTCCCTATCCCTGCCCTCCCTCTCCTTCCTCTGCCGGTCGCGCTCCCGCTCCAGCTCACGGTCAAAGCTTGGACCATGGCGGTCCCGTTCACGGTGATGGCTCCTGCTCCTTGACCGTTTGGGTGACCTCCTCGGAGTTGGTGTGCGTCTGGGGCTCCTGGTGAAAAGGCTAACATTAGCTACAATCAAGTGGAAAACCTAAACAGCCAGTGTATAAAACGCCATGTGATGACAATAATTTGAATCCATCTGAAGTGTCACCTGGTGCGCCGGTGTTCTCCTGGCCTCCCTGACTCTGTGAACTGGCCCTCCTCCTCCTCCACTGGCTCCTTCTGAGGAATCTTTCGAGGCCGAGCCTTCATCTGCTGGTCAATCATTTTCTGCACGGGTACTGGGATGCGAGGAAACAGAGTGGAGAACCACTCCAGTTTGGTCAAGAAGGAGCGCAGCATCTCTCCAATGGTCATCACACAGCCTCCCCCTGCCTTCACGTCTAGCTCCTGGAGTTAAAGGGTGGGAGCAATGCATGAATAACTTTATTGGCACTTACAAGTAAGGATCACCAAATTGTTTGCTTTAAGTCAAAAATAATTTGTGATGACCAAGTACTGAACCTTCACCTCTGTTCATCTAGCTTAATCTGTTAAATATTAATCAGATGCACCTAGCTTTGATTCCGCTGATTCTAAATAAAATATACAAAGAAAAAAAAGTCATCTAAAATGACTGGCTTTCTCCAGAGTCTGTATTCACAAAGTGAACAGCACACTATTTAAGTTTTAATAATTAATGTTATTGAGTCAGTTCTTTCTCCCTCCTTCCATAGCCACAAATACATAGCAAGTGGTTTCCAAGTGATTCCATCCATCCTTTTAATTCCTCTTATACCAGAAATGAAAGAAAGGTAGAGTAGCATCTATTAATCATGTAAAGAGAGAGAAAGAGGGAAGCCTTGGCTTTAGTCTTCAATCACTCTTCATCAAAATTACCTACGGACTGTAAATAAAAAACAGCGCCCACAATGTAAGCACAGACTGGAGTCGGCAGTTAAGTGCACACCAGTTGAACAGTTATCGACTTTATATGGTAGAGAACAGCCACTTTGCACTCACACACGCAAACCAACAGTGCTGAGATACAATATCCAATTCACCTGCTGCACAATGGGCATCTAAAGGAAAGAACAGGGGAATTAACCAGTTGGGTAGGATGTCATAAGAGCAGTTCAATTATAATGCATCAGTACATCAAAGTAGGAATGGTTGCACAGCCCGGCAGTCAAATTAATTTTAACATACACAAAAAAAATGTAACAGCTGTATGTCCCAAAAAGTGAGATGTTTTATACTGTATGTGTCAAAAAGCTATGCAACTTTTGGCAATTATTCCCAATTAAGATTTGTGTAACAAGTCCTGTTAACATGTCATCACAGGGCATGCCTTGAGATCAGACTAGATGATTTACTCTGAATCATGTATACTTACCCTGATTTAACCAGCAGCACAGCAGTGAGCAAGTGGCCTAGCTATGCAACTTTAGAGAACAAAGTTGGGGAATAATTAAGCCAAATGAAAGCAAAGGTGAAAAATCAGCTATGAGCATCACAATGGGGGAAACGTGGCTGTTTTTAAAAATTTGTTATATGACTACTGTGACATCAGTGAGGGGAAAATAACATGAAATCATTACCCGTGGTGACATACCTCCTCATCATCCAGGAAGTCGTCATACCATTCCACCAAATCTGGAGGGGGCTGAGTGTATCTGTTTGGAGACAAAATTGACATAATATGAGCACCCAAGTGAATTAACTCCATTTGAAAGTGACACTGTTTTCAAATGTAATGGCATGAGCTATGTTGGTAATTCCGGTTTTCTTCCTGTGATATCTTATGTACAGCTAATGTAATGGCATGAGCTATGTTGGTAATTCCGGTTTTCTTCCTGTGATATCTTATGTACAGCTTTTCAGACTTGCAATGAGATGAACTAGCACTTTTAAAGCAACATCTATTAGCTAAAATAAAAGCTGGGATACATGTAATGCGAGTGTTGCTGAACAAGTACACATGCATGGAAGGAACCATTAGAAAATTTACAAGATATTTTCCTATTACTAGCTTCAACAAAGCCATTACTCACTATTACCTCATAAACTTGAATGAATGATATTTCCACAATTCAAGGCTTTGCATTAATTTCCTGTTTTATGTGCATCTGGTATAGAATGGTTCTAATTCCCCTTTTATACATGGGCATGCAGTTCCAAAATCAAAATTAAATAACATGTTCAAATGACAATCACTGAAATAGGCAACCAAAAAAAGCTCAAAGGCGCAAATAAGGGCTAGACATTTAGCAATCATAACGCCATCAGAGGACATTCATACCTTATGTACATAAAGCCAAGTGCTCTAATGTAGGGAGAGTCTGTGTGAGTGATCAGACCCATGACTTGTTTGCGCGTCAACTTAAGGGTAAACAGTTTGTAAAGAAGACAGAAAGCAGTTGACACAATACCACCAGTGCCAACTCCACGTACCTGAATAGGACAAAAACAAAACATTAAACTTTTAGGCAGCTGACATAACACATCCCAAGCAACCACGCCACCGACAACCGGCCATCAATCAAGATATGGACTATGCAAGCACCACAATGTCGTATTTCCTGATAATAAGGTCATTAAATCTCGCCCGATCTAACCTTGACTGCCATAAACACCGTTGTGACGAGCTCAGGGCCAGTCAGGGAGGGCTCAACTTCAGTAAAAGTTCATGGAAGTAAAGAAGTTGGGAAGGCAAAAAGCACGTACTTCTAACTTACCCCTCCGCACATTCCAGTTTGGCCCGCAGTTTTTCGGCTTCCTTTTTCCCAGGGTTCGGCGTGGGTTACCTGCGTGGAGAGGGAGAGGGAGAGGGAGAGGGAGAGAGAGAGAGAGAACCTCAGCGGCTTTGTTTTGCAAAGGTGGGCCATCTGGACGAACACACACAGCTGGCCACGGGGCAGAGCCCGAACTGGCACCATCTAGACCAGTGTTTCTCAACCCAGTCCTCAAGGACCCCCTATCCTGCAGATTGTCTTTGCAACCCTGAATAGGTACCCGTTTGTAGTAATTCAGCAGTGAATGTCAAGAGTTGGCACACCTTGCATAATGAAGTGCTGTGAGATGATTGGTTGAGTAAGTACAAGCAGAGCTACCTATGCAGAGTTACAATGAAAATCTGCAAATTAGGGGGTCCTTGACGACTGGGTTGAGAAACACTGATCTAGACAAACGGGGGGGGGGGGCTCTGCGGCTCTGCCTGACAGCATGTTACGTAACGGAGCTTCGCGTCATCAGATTATCTAAATCAAGTCACCGACCACGTTGATCAGACACATAACTAGAGGTGCCATCCTTGCCCGAGCCTCCGGGGAGACTTCTGCTTTTAAATTACGAAAGACGCAATCAGAAGTTAAATCAATGAGCCTCGTCGGTCTTAATTTAGCTTGACGTTTACGTTACGGCTCGGACTGCCGTCGACCAACGACGCGAATTAAAGACGTTAGAAAAATTGCGTGGTAAAAACGACGACGTCCCAACGCTCGTTTCGTTTGATCTTTCCGCCAGTTGATACTGGCATGCGGTAACTAACCCAGTGGTTGCCTCGGCAAAGTTAGCATAGCTAGCTTAGCTGCTATTCATGCTAACACGTATTCGCTAGCTTAGGGTTCCGCGTTAGCATCCGCCGCAGAAAGGGCCCCCTCCCCCTTTCTTTTTTTTTTTACCTTGAAGTAGATTTCGTCCACGACCTCGTGGTACGTTTTCAGTTCATAGAGTTGAACTTTGAAGTAAGGTGAGGAGAGGACATTGGTGAGAATCATCGGGTTGAGGTTCATGGTCTTCTCGTTGCCCCATAGGGGCAATACGTTTCCATGTTTCCCCGGCGCGGGTTTGCTGACGGCCTGTGTCTGCTGCTGACTACCAGCGTTAGCCATGATGGCGGAATCCTACCCCGCTAAAGCTCGGCTTCCAAAGGCGGTGGTCCTCAGACTATAACCGCCATCGATTTGCGAACCCGAATCTTCACTCGTCAAGTTTCAGCTGTTCAGTACGGACGTTGTTTGTTATTCTTTAACGGTGAGAACTGGCTGCCGCCATGAGTGGGGACCGTCAACAATGGTACTGCGGCGGTACGGGACCTGCGCGTCATTCATCTGTAGCCAGAACGACGGAACGTCAAATGAACGTCAACGACTTCCTGTCTGTCCTTTTCAAAATAAAAGCAGGGAGTTTACGCGTCTGAGTGCAAACGTACAACGAGGAATGTTTTGTCGTAATTAACATACATCGTAAGCCTGGGAGCCAGACGACTCTGCGAGCTCGCGTTTTACTCTTGCTCTGGCATTGACGTCCGGCCACTCTCCCATTTGGACAGATTTCCAAGCAGGCCTGTCTGGAACCGTTTATAACGGCGGGTTTGGTCCGATGACGTACAGCCTTATTTTTTTTTGTTCCCCACCCTCATTCGGGAGTTTTGCTTCTGATTGGCTGGTGCTCGTTGCCGCCGTTGGGTTAGGTTGGTTAAATTGATGGTTAGCCAATCAGAGGCAGAGTAGGGGCGGGTCTTCTTAGAATGCGGGTAAGGGAAAAAATAAACCTTGCTTTACGGGAGGCTGTTGCTGACGCGGAATGGGCCGGTGAAGCCGCCGTCGCAACAGTGTTAAACGAACCGGGCGTTATATTTTCCTTGAAAGGATAACAAATAACTGCGCTTAAAGCTTTTCTCGGTAGGACGCTTAAGCGTTACGTCACACGTTTCGTCGCTCTGATTGGTTGCAGGTCCAATTCTTAGCCTGTTAGGGTTTATCCGAGGCTTGAGTAGTACGTTTTGGTCCGCGCCCGTTGATAACGCCCCTTAGAAAATGAACCGAGAGAAGCCAGAGTTTGCGAATTCGTTTGGCTCCCAGGCTAATATAACGTTCCCGTTCGGGGCAACATTTCGCCGTTTTGCTTCATCTGAAACATCACATAAAGTTAGACAGAGTCCGGCATTTCCAATGTGGAAAAAGAGGGTGATCATTAAACCCTCATTTTACACAAGTGTAACCGGTTAATTTTTGGCCGGTGCGGGATTCGATACGGGGTGTACTGCACCAAAAGGCGACATCACTAATCGCTCGGCTAAAGGGTCAGACCCGTTAGCTAGGGGCTAACGTGTCTTATTAGTAGTTTACACAAGTAATAATCCCGATGGAGAACGTTTCACAAAAAAGTAGCCTTCTACAGCTACACAATGTGCTTGATGTTACTCCGTTGAAAAATGAAAACCATCAATGTATTGTAGCGAATTCGGGGGACAACACAACCACAGGAACTGCCGCGGCCGGGAAGCGAGCTTGTGTCGCTCGCACCGCAGGAGGCATCGCCAACCGCTCGACTAAAGCGCCGGATCCCCCGAGCCAGCGGCCAGCGTGTCTTCTTATCCATGCACGTTACAGTATCCAATTCTCTGCGATGAACGCCGACCCTAGCAGACATCTTAAAGCAAGACGCAAAGTCGAATGGTTTCAGTGGAGCTGTTCAGGGTCAACAGTGCAAAGAATGTTTTCAATCCACCAGTCTATCAGAGACACTTACGAAAGCCAGTTGGTGTTCCCTGTATTGTCATTTATCTATTGATTTGTTTATTTTAAACAGATTTCCTTTGCTGCGCATGCTATTTTGGCTGTATTCTACAAGCCCTATCTATACACGTGAATTCACTACAAAACTTGTTTATCATAGATATCAAAACGAGATTCAAATTGTCTTATGTAAAATTGTAGTTTTTCAGTTAGGTAACGGTACAATTGGGGGGGGGGATTGTCAAAATACATAAACAAACAAAAGACCCCAAATGTCAAACATTCGCTTTTAAATGCGCAACTTGGGCGCCTCTCCAACCCTGTCGACTTCCAGGGGACTTTTATTGTGAACGGCTTTCGGCCGTCACAATCGCTAACTTTATGAGAATGAAACTGGAGGCAAAATCATGTTTGGATGGGGGTGGGACACCGGAAGTCGAAATTCTTCTAGTTTCAATTTGCCCGCTAAGTGCAGGTCGAGCGAAGTCCACCAGCCTTTCAAACACATACGGTTGTCTCAGAGTAGACTGGATGAATCGGGACGCCGGTTTGTGTAATCCTGTAAAATGGGGCCAAACCCGTTTCAAATAACCTTTGACGGGCTGGTTATGTTTTCAAATCAAAGAAACTTTTAAACACACAACCCCAAAGGCTCTTCACTGTCTGAACATTTTTGTGCAGGCTTGTCAGAAATTAATGCAACATGTACACCCCCCCCCAACTAGTACACAATTGTTTGTGTAGTGCAAATATCAGTGAGTTTTCAAGATTCAGCATTCTGCTTGTATTTAAAAACACCACACATGAACATTGACAACAAGTACACTTGGCAAAAAAAAAAAATGTTTGAGGCATTAACAATCAATGAACAGGTAACAGTCACACGAGATGGAGGACTTGTAATACAGGTCCACAGCCAGCCTAGATCAGCCCAGTAATTCAATAAACTACTAAACCAGGAAGACCACAAATGAAGCCAAATGTGCAGCCTACTCAACTTTTTAACCTCCCTTAGATGCACTGACATTTGAAAAAAGGATGTGCTTGGCATGGTAATAAAAATTTTTAAGTTACACTTTTTTTTAATGCAAAATGATAATATGTTGGTGAAACACTACCCTGAGTTGTTGATCACTGAATTTAAAAAAGTGTCTTGGCTCTTTACAAAATATGTTTTGCTTGTGGCCAAAATTGGCAACTTATTTCTAGTCCACCACCTTTTCAGATTTTTTTTTTCAAACACACTCTACATTCACAGCCAGGTGAACAGGATAGTTTTTTTGGTTGACGTAATGGTGCACCATGGTACTCTGACCATTCTAGCTTAGAGGAATGAATCACACAGTGACTTCTTGTGTACTAGACTAAAAGAGCGCATTCGTTTCAACCTGATACTCGCGCTGACTTCCTCTCGCTCCTTCTAAGTTCCTCTTCATTCAGCTCAATGTCAAAGCGAACTAAACAGGCCGGTGACTGTCCCTGATTGTCCCAAACACAATGTCCCGCTCATATAATCTGAGTTAGCATCTTCAGTTCTCTTTTCTTCTTGTTCATAATGGGACAGCACCAGTGTAGGGTGGGGATTGTACTCATCTACAGTCAGTTTAAATAAAGGTCATAGGAAAAATGATACCAGCACCTTCCCTCCCCTTGTCAGTTTCAATACTTCTCCTTCCTTAGGATATTTTTTACCAAGTAGGTTTTAAATAAGCGTTTATGGTACTTGCAAAATAGTGTGCGTGTGTGTGGGGGGGGGAGTGCAGCCCTTGCAGAGTACAACAGTATAACGGAAAAATAAAATACATCAGAATACCTATCATCTCATTTATCCAAAAAAAGAAAGCAAAAAAGAAAATGTGGCCTTCAGCTCCACATTTTTCAATACCAGGAAGCTCTCCTGTTCCGCAGAGTCTGTCCGGAATTGAGGGAATTCTATTGAAGCAAAAGTGTCTTTTGGAGAGAGGTGGGAGCAACTACCGATGACACCACTCCCTGTCTAGTCCTGCACCCACCCCCTCCTCCACCTCGTCCTCCTCCTCCTCTGTCTCACTGGGGTAACACGGCACCATTGCTGACGTACTCGTGCTCCTCAGAGCCTAGTGCTTGATCACCACCTGCTCGAAGGCCCCAGCTGCAACCCTGAAAGAGAACAACACGAGCTGTTACACGATAGCATATGCAGCATTTATCTGCACCAAGGGCTGACAGCGAAAGCATGTGTTTGACAGTTTCCGAGCTCTACTTCCAACGCCAGACTCTAAATATGAAAGTTATCTGTGTCTTAATATGAAGAATACGCAATTACAGGGCAACCGTTAGATTACGACAGTTCACTTTTAACACACCGTTACGGGCTGTATCAGAAGCAGCGAAGGCAAAACAGTTTGGTCTCTGTGACTAGAAATAGAAAAATGGGTCATCGCTATCAGGTCTTGGTGGTCTTTGTCATGGCTGGACATACGTGCCGTCGTGTGAGGTGTCCCCGTTCCAGAAGATTCCTAATCACACCCACCTCGTATGTTGGCTCCCCAGGGCTGTGCTTCCACCAGGACCAACGAACAATCTGAGCCCCTCTTCTGTAGCAGCACACACACACACACACACACACACACACACGCACACACACGAAATTACCATGCGGTCAACCTAACCATCAGGATGTGAAATTGGCTCACAGTTAGCTGCTAGGCGGTCTAAAAATAAATAAATATTGACAGGGGGCTTTGTAAGGAAACTGGGGGGGGGGGGATAAGACATTGCATCCGCCAGTGTACTGTGGTATACTGGGGCAAAGTCTGCAGCAATAACTGAAGGCGAAAAAACGTAGAAAATGTGTTTCTATGACAAATGTTTAGCGGCTTAATGTGAAATCATGAGGGCGAGAGGCGACAGTTCTCAGAAAACAGCAGTTTCCCTTGCCCTCTGAATAAACTCCTTGATAAAGGACTAAGCAGTCTCACATGGCACATGACGGCCTGGGGAAAACTGTCCTTGTGTTATTCATCGATATGGCATGAAACCAAATCTCCCTAAAACTGCTGGGCAAATAACATTAAAGTTAAATTCAGGCTCGGATCTAAATTCACCATGTTCGACAGCGGCTACGTGTCCGTCACCAAACTGTCCCCTTTCATTTGCAAGTGACAGAAGCCCCTTGTTAACGTCCGGGTGAATAAGAAATGCATGTCTGTCAGGATGGCATCAGAATACTTTATTTATCCCCGAGGGATAAATAAAGTATTGTTCATGTATCACCCAACCCCCCCCCATCCCCATTATTATCTACGTTTTACTGGAAAGTGCAACAGTGCAGTCAAATAGAGAAAATATATAGCAACTTACAAAAATTCCATTAAGAATTTAAATAATTAAAAACGATTGTGACCAAATCAGTCAGTCCTACAGTTATTAGCATTTCTCTTTCTTCATTCATATTCAAGGCTCAGCGTTTTCCGTTTTTACCGATTTTCACCGAAAAATACCCAGATTTTTAACAAGGAGCAGACCGGTTTAAACTGATTTTCACCCGGATTTTATGTTTCCACTGATCCAAAAGTTGTTCCTGTTCATGTGAGGTTATGTAACAGCGTCCTCTTGTGGCGAAATTCGGCATGCTGGATGGCTTTGAAAAAAACAACAAAAGAAACGCTGAGCCTTGCTCATATTTAACATACATTCCATTATCCAAGCCGCTCATCCCAATTGGGGTCATCGGGATGCTGGAGCCTATCCCAGCAGTCATTGGGTGGCAGGCGGGGGGGGGGGGGGAGACACCCTGGACCGGCCGCCAGGCCATCACAGGGCCAACACACACACACACCTAGGGACAATTTAGCATGGCCGATTCACCTGACCTACATGTGTTTGGACTGTGGGAGGAAAGCGGTGCCCCCGGAGGAAACCCATGCAGACACGGGGAGAACATGCAAACTCCACACAGAGGACGACCCGGGACGACCCCCCAAGGATGGACAACCCTGGGGTTCAAACCCAGGACCTTCTTGCTGTGTGGTAACCGCGCTAACCACTGCGCCACCGTGCCGCCCGATACTTAACATAATCCGCTCAATTTCATTGTAAGAGTATTGTTCATGAGTCAAGTACCTTATTTCCTCGTTAGCACAGTGAAACTCACAGATGACGTGTGGTGGTTTGTGCGTTGTGTTCTGCTAAAATCCTGTTTGCATTGGACCTGTATGTGCAGCCAGCATGTGAGTGCGCCATATTCCTGCTACCCTTACAATGTCCAGCCCGCCGTGTACATGGTCGACAAATGGCGTGCAAAGCATTTACTTATCATGTGCATGTAAGTACTGGGATGCAGTGCAGAGCAAGTCTCAAGTCTCAAGGGAGAGACTGGGAACCTGTGTGTGTAAAATACCTTCTGCACTCGAGTCAAGAAAGCTGTGGCTGAAATCCTGGCTCTGTAGGATCTTTTCTACGATGTCATCAGCATCCACCCTGGTGGCGTCCACTCTTTTCAACTGATTCTCCACGGAGTTCTGCTTTACAGGGTGTCTAATGGGAGGACAGAGAGCTGGAGTGAACCGGAGAATCCAAACAACGGATGGTTTTGCAATGCGAAAACAATCAAGTACAAAAACCGGTTCTGAATAATATAAAGAGAAGTGTATATTTTTTGGGGGGGGGGGTTCCCCCTTTTCTCCCCAGTTGTACTCGGCCAATTACCCCGCTCTTCCAAGCCACCCTGGTTGTTGCTCCACCCCCTCTGCCACCGATACACGCGGAGTCGCCAGCCGCTTCTTTTCACCTGACAGTGAGGAGTTTCACCAGGGCGACGTAGCGCGCGGCAGGATCACGCTATCCCCACCAGTTCCCCCTCCCCCCTGAAGAGGTGCCCTGACCGACCAGAGGGGGCGCTAGTGCAGCGACCAGGGCACATACCCACATCCGACTTCCCACCCGCAGACATGACCAATTGTGTCCGTAGGGACACCAGAACAAGCTGGAGGTAACATGGGGATTCGAACCGGCGATCCCTGTGTTGGTAGGCAATGGAATAGACCGCTACGTCACCCGGACACCCTGTGCTTTGTTTTCTAAGGGTTAATCATCTGACGCTCGCTGCTTGGCCGTTGACGGAAGCGTGATGCATGCTAGTGTGAATGGGAGTGTGTGCGTTACCTTGGGGTCCTGGCAGGGGTGGAGGGGCGTTCAGACAGGTGGAGACAGATACCGGAGAGTGGAGGGGAGGACCTGCTCTCTCTCTCTCCTCTATCGCCCTGTTGCTCGCTGGGTTCCTGGATGCTGCCGATGCCTGTGGACACCGAGCCTCCGGAGGGGTTTCTGCGGTGGCCGAGCTCTGTCAGACTGGATGACCGCGAGTGATTTGTGCTGTAACCTATAGGCGAAAAAGTGAGTGACAATTCTCGCAAGTCTTGATAGGATACCAATGTTGCTTTTCTTTAAAAGGTCGCATGGAATTAAAAAAGTCCCATGAAATAAACAAATATATTTTCTTGTTACCTCTTTTATCCACACCTAATTTCCTTCTACTTAACACTATGCTCTTGATTTTTTTTTTTTGGGAGGGGGATCCCCCCCCCCTTTTTCTCCCCAATTGCACCCGGCCAATTACCCCACTCTTCTGAGCCTTCCCGGTCGCTGCTCCACCCCCTCTGCCGATCCGGGGAGGGTTACAGACTACCACATGCCTCCTCCGATACAGGTGGAGTCGCCAGCCGCTTCTTTTCACCTGACAGTGAGGAGTTTCGCCAGGGGGATGTAGCGCATGGGAGGATCACGCTATTCCCCCAAGTGCCCCCCCCCCCGAACAGGCGCCCCGACTGACCAGAGGAGGCGCTAGTGCAGCGACAAGGATACATACCCACATCCGGCTTTCCACCTGTAGACACGGCCAATTGTGTCTGTAGGGACGCCCGACTAAGCCAGAGGTAACACGGGGGTTCGAACTGGCGATCCCTGTGTTGGTAGGCAACGGAATAGACCGTTACGCCACCCGGATGCCATTATGCTCTCAAAATTTCGGGGAAAAAAATATTGTCTTATTTTTGGATTTATATTTTTTTTCACTTCCTGTCAAATGCTTTTTTTTTTGTGGCTACGTCATCCTGCACTTGCGGGTATTTACTGACAAAACTGGATCGCGATTGAGCAAAGACGAGCAATCTTCGACCACCAAACTGAATCTAGCCGACAGTGTGTCGATGTCCACACCCAGATAGCATCCGGATGTGGGCCACTTCAGGCAATGATGTGGCACTGATGGCCTTCTTCTCGCCCTGACAAAATGGATGTGAGTCTGAAGTGGCTCACATGTATAATAGCAAATACAGCCCAAATATGCCAAATCAAATGTGGCCCTTTTTTGGCAAAAATGCGGTCCCCTCGGCAACATGTAATCTGGATGTGACCCTGAAGTTGCCCGTGTGGTAAATGCTGAATATGGCCCAAATATCTCAAAACAAATATGGGCCACCTTTAGCAAATATGTGGCATTGCTATGGCTTGGTTCTGGCCCAGATCTGGCAAACAGTAGAGGACTGCCCAAGTGCCATCATTCCACGCGGTATGTGGGCCGGATGAAAGTGTCGGGTGTGGGATGGGTCTGGGCCACAGCAATTTTGCTATCTGGGCATTCTTCTAAAGATGCCCGGTGTCACTGTCTGGTAGCCAACTCAAACTCCCTCCTCTCACTAAATCCAACCCAACCTTGTAGTTTCATTCAGGTATGAGGTCATGCTGCAGAAGGACCTTTAAAATGAATGAATTTGCGAGTGTGTGATGGTGGTGTGTGTGTGTGTGTGTGTGTGTGTGTGGTACCTGAGATTTTTGACTGCTGGCTGGTATAGCTGGATGTCCGAGAGTGGCCATACACTCTTAGGTCATCGGGGACAGATGCAGACTTTCCTATGGTCTCTAATTGGGGGGGGGGGGACAGAGCATCAGCACAACCCGTCATCCAGTCAACAATGAGAACTAACTACACTTATAAAATCGGTTGCAATAAAGAATGAGGATGCTACACATGCAAAAAAGTGCTACTCGGAAACTACGGCGGCACTTTGACTTGAAACCCTTGCCACTTTTTTTTTTTGAGAAGCCCTAAAAAAATCTTTTGTCAGGAATGAATACATATAAAACCAAATGTTGGTTTGGTGGACAGACAGATCACTATGAAGTGTTCATAACTACTGATAAACTTTAGAGAAAATGATTCTCTGTTGAAACTCTTTGGTATTTCCCTCTCGAGCCGAGGCGCGGCTCTGCGTCCGAGGAAACTGGAAGCAAAAACATTCCAGATGTCACAGCAACCCCCCGAGAGCGAGCGGTTCAGGCGTACATACCGGCGGCAGATTGGGACAAGTGAACGTCCCCGCCCTTTCTGTCCTCGTGGAGACACTCCGACTCGGCCTGCGGTATCCCCAGGGTCATGGCTGTAGATGGGGGGCTGTCCAAAGTAAACACAAGTGAAATTACTGTGCAGCGGGGTTATGGAGACACGCAGGGGACAGGCTATTCATTTGGTCTTTGTTGGTGAAGAGCTCAGCATGCGGTGGCTACAGCGAGCACTTTTCAACAATGAAAGAATGAATGAAACGCAAGCCACTTTATTCCACATTGTGTTCATTTTTTAAACAATATTATTAAAGAAAATGCAGCAATATGTTGTACAATAATAGAAAAAAGGTCATACACCGGGCATCTTCAGTTTTTACGTTTTCTTCCCAACCCAAAACACCCTTAACCCCCTACCTTACACCCCATCCTGTAGGCCTCCTCCACAGGAAATAAATTACTATAGTAGAATAAATATAGAAATTTCAAGAAATTGTATTCTTGCAATGAATTGTATTCTTTTTTTGGGGGGGGGGTTCTCTTTTTTCTCCCCCAATTGTCAGTTGTACCCGTCCAATTACCCCACTCTTCTGAGCCGTCCCGGTCGCTGCTCCAACCCCTCTGCTGACGAGGAGGAGGGCTGCAGACTACCACATGCTTCCTCCGATACATGTGGAGTCGCCAGCCGCTTCTTTTCACCTGACAGTGAGGAGTTTCGCCAGGGGGCCACAGCGCATGGGAGGATCACGCTATTCCCCCCGGTTCACCCTTGCCCCTGAACAGGCGCCCCGACCGACCAGAGGAGGCGCTAGTGCAGTGACCAGGACACACACCCACATCCAGCTTCCCACCCGCAGACACGGCCAATTGTGTCTGTAGGGACAGTCAACCAAGTCGGAGGTAACACGGGGATTCAAACCGCCGCTCACCATGTTGGTAGGCAACGGATTAGACCGCTACACCAACCCGGACGCCCAACATGCATGTCTTTTTGATGGTGGGAGGAAACCGGAGCACCCGGAGGAAACCCAAACTCCACACAGAAAGGACCTGGGAGTTCGAACCCAGGACCTCCTTGCTGTGAGGCACCAGCGATAACCACTGGGCCACAGTGCTGCCCTGCCAAGTAGACGGCCAAATTTTTTCACAAGTCCTAAAGTCGTCTGCATCTAGTGAGTCTGCCTTACAAAGCATGCGACCTTTAACCGGTAACATCCGGAGGGGGGCTTAGGTGACTCTTTCAAGGGGGGAAACTCCGTTCCTGCGCAAACAGGGATGCTACCATAACCTCGGACAGAAGAAGGTGAGAGAGAGTAGAGAAAGCGGGTGTATGACAAACAAGACACAAAAGTGGAGCGGAGGGAATGCCAGCTGAGGCTTTCCGTCGTGGATTGTCTTGCTTCTCCGCCACATGCAATGAGTAACAGAAGAGAAAATAAATGGGCGTTCAGGGCGTACACGCTAGACATTTCTTAGGCAACAGTGTGTTTTTTTATGGAGAGGGAGTCGAATGTGAGTAAGATCAAACACAGATTGTGTAACGGGGAAGATGGAGCAGGGGTCATTACGCACGTGGTCTGAGCTTGGCCAGGAGTGTGCGGTTACACCGTGTCCTTGGAAGCTGACGGCTCGCCGGCCGGCACCATTGTTATAACGATTTCATTTAAGGCAGGGCTGATCCCCTATCAGCTGTGGTGCACAACCTCATCCGGGCAGGTTAACACACAGGCGTTGTCTTATTTGTCTCTCTGATAAGGCCATATTAAGGTCTCATCAATACACTGACACTCAGTGATGTGACAGACTTTGACATGGGGGGGGGGGGTCATTACTGCCAGAGTGGTTTGTTTCAGAGAGGATGTGTGAAAGACAGTTTCCTGTGTAATTACATTAGCAGACTGTGGTCAGGCTGGATGCAGACTACTGCACCTTAAGGCCGTTTCATGTGTTCATGTAGTCGAGCAGCTTGTATTATATATACAGCTGGTCTGCAGAAAGTAGTGTAATGATTTAAGAAAGTCGATATTTTCTTCGTTATAAGCTTCGGTATCATAGTTACACTCCACTGGTGACACGTTCTGACTTAGTACTTGTTTAAAGAGACAGACTGGACCATTGAGGATTAAGGACAGATGTGTACTTACGTCTTAAAACAGGGGTCTCCAGACATGAGCTGTGTGGTGATCACAACCTGCAATAGAGATGAGAAAAATACCAATGTTAGCCTTGGAGCTAGGGCTGGGCAATAATCCAATATTATTGTCGATCATCTTTCAGTGGTATTTAATTGGGATGAAATGTTGATATTGTCAAAACAATTTTGTTGTCTAATTAATTCTATTCAATTCAATTCAATTTATTGTCATTAAAAACAATGTGCAGGCACATGTTAGATAATGATAATGAGAATCCATTTCCTAAAATTTCGTATAAAATGAAGTCTGAAATATTTGAGGTATGTAGTATTATTTGAAAACTAGTTTTGATTTGAGATTATACTTTATCAAAGAGTTCAATGTTATGAGCCTAAGTTGGATTCTTAAATACGGTATTTTTGCATTTGCAAGCAGATATCATGATATATATCGACACTGTGTAAAATTCCCTATGACCATATGATAACAATATTTTCCATATGTGGTCCATGCTATGCTCCAGGCACGTTACCATTTTCCCTCAGGAGTCACATGTTGGTATGTATTAATGTTTACTTTGTGGAGGCTAGGGTTCAACTTTGGGAACATACTGTTAGCTGATGCTATGTCTGTGCCGAGGGGGGAACCTCCACATGTCTAAAACTCGTTTACTTGGTTTTAGCAGTTTGTAGATCACATGTTCTAACATGCCGTGCATCATCAGCATGCCAGAGCACATACTACATCCTGAACCACTTGGCACTTATGGCCCTAGTTACCAACTGTGTATTTGTATTGAATGTATAAGCTCATCAACAAGTGACATAGTTGTTGGCAAGGTTGCATGGCAGCTAACCACTGTTTTCAGCTTTCTTCTGTCTCTTTACTTGTGACTTCTGACGAAAACGATGACTCACTTGACTGCACGAGCACAAAGCTACTGCATGAGTGGCTCCTAGGCCAGACATTTCCCAAAACCCCAGATGTAAGATTCTGGAGCTGTGTGTAAAGTCTCGCCGCCGTACCTTGAGGATAGAATTGTCCTGTCTGGTATGCTTGGTATCATATCCCTCCAGCAGACATCGTCTCGTGGTGCTGCCGGACCCAGCAAACTCAGACAGGTTTAAGTCAGCAAAGCCCAGCTGCAACGGAGTTACAAGAGACGAACGGTTTTAGAGCTATTTGGACCTCAGTTCATACTGGTTCAATGCAGATCAGTTGATGACATTTAAACATGACTGTTAGGTCTGCAATGACAATTTCTTCGCACATCAAGATAAAGCTATGGTATGAGGGTGTGGTGGTGTGAGCCAAACTTCCATCCATCCATCCATTATCCAAGCCGCTTATCCAACTTAGAGTCGCGGGATGCTGGAGCCTATCCCAGCAGTTACACTGGGCAGCAGGTGGGGAGACACCCTGGACAGGCCGCCAGTCCATCACAGGGCCGACACATTCACACCTAGGGACAATTTAGTACGGCTGAGTCACCTGACCTATACATGTCTTTGGACTGTGGGAGGAAACCGGAGCAGCCGGGGGAAACCCACGCAGACACGGGGAGAACATAAAAACTCCACACAGAGAACGACCTGGGATGACCCCCAAGGTTAGACAACCCCAGGGTTCGAACCCAGGACCTTCTCGCTGTGAGGTGACCGTGCTAACCACCGCGTCGCCCTTGAGCCAAACTTATAACTGACTAAGTACTGGTCCCAGCTCAAGTCTTAGGACACACACAGTACAGGGATAGACTAAATGGAAACTGCAACCAAGATAACCTAATTTTCACCGGCTTTTGTGTGTGAGTTACTATTTAACATTGGTTACTGATTATTGTAAATAAAAACACGCCCAAAGGCAGAAAGTGTCAATAATAAGACTGTTTGCAGAGTCTAACTTAACAAAGGAATGAACTCTGAGTCTCCTTGAAGGAAAATTGTTATCACATCAACATAATGATAAGAGTGTTGTCGTCAACGTCATGCACTTAAGTTTGTATACACAACAATCTGGAGACTTAAAGAGGGGTGATATTACCTTTGCAAAAGTCTTTCCACCTTTCATTTCCTAAAACGATAAAACATTTATCAGATTTCTCTGTTGATTCATTATCCCACAAATTCACTTTTCATCAAAACTTCCTTGACGCCACTGTATCTTGAAAATTGTCTACGAAGGTGACTTCTCAGTCAGGCTTCGGTTGCAAATAAAGAAATAGTGCTTTCTATTTTTCGATGTGAGGGTCTAAGGACAGGATGATGTTGTGCTGCTGTAAAGCCCCTTGAGGCACATTTTTAATTTGTGATATTGGGCTACACAAATAAAATTGACTTGAATTGACTTGCTTTTAAACTCTTTTTGCCAAACATTTTGGCAGCCCAGCCCATGAAACTCTGCATTACTTTAGCGACTCCGTTGTGTAGAAATGGCCAGCGAAGTACACGATATGTATTTGCACCATTAGCAAAATAAGACTTGCCAGCTATAAAACATGTTCTGTCTTACCTTGCGTACAGACACCCGGCACATGCAGGGGTCTAGCACACCAGTCCCAGCATTGGCACTCATTTTACAAACAAAAGAGAACCTCTTTTTCCAGTGCACACAGTTTGCTTGGACTGGTTCCCTGTGGAGTAACGCACATGAGAACACGGCTCAATACAGCTTCCGCGATACAGGATTCAAATAATTGAGTTCGCAGTTACCTTCATCGGAATAAAAACTGAACTAAGTGACTACTGATGCACAAAACAAGACGAGATGACTGCATTTCTTCAGCGCTCTTGCAGTCCGAGGACACAAAGCATTTTCCGATAAAAATTGACTGCATCCCATTACAATATATAATAAATGCACTAGAAAAAAAAATCACGGTTTGTGCATGTTTAAGGTAATAACAGAAAGGTTATGTGTGTGTTTATTCCACTAGAGACACGGTCACCATAGCAAAGTCATGTGGGGGCAATGACAACGGTTAGTGGTTGGCATGTAGCACGGCTATGTGTCCACTTTTCCAGTGACTCATTTAAAGTGCTTCTCTTTCAGGGGTTGGCCAGAGTCTAGGCTGCATCTAAGCAAGACACTTAGACCAACTTGAAATGGCAACAATCACTGGTTAAGGCTCCTTTACGATGCAGAGTTTCTATGTTTAGTCACCCAACAGAGATTATTCAAATGAATGGTACTAATGAAAAGTTATAAAAAAGAATAACATGAGACAGTAGTTATCTAATGAGGAACAAGCTTGAAAATGCACAATGCATGCTGAGTCAATACACCAATCAACCTCAACAAGGATCTTGGGAACTAGGTTTGGCTTATAAAGATTGGAGACCAGGACCTGGCGTGACTAAGTTATATGTTTGAGCCAAACATATAACTAATAGTGGCTGAGTGAAGCCAATATACTTGCAAAACAACCAAAAGCAAATGAGCAACAAGACATGTCCAGAGAAAATCTGGTACAGAAACAGCCCATTAGAATAAACAGAGGCAGGCAATTTTACCTATTTGCGCACTAACTATCTCGCTTGGATTAGCAAACAGTGTGCACTAGTTAATCGCTATAAATAGTAAATTCTTACCGAGAGGACACCTCAGCAAAGCCCCCATCTAACAGCCGAACTTTGCAGAACAAGACGCCGTTGACGAAGGGAACCGACGACAGATCGTCCAAGTCGAAGTCTACCTTGAATTTGAATTTCTTTTTCTTGGTGAGAATGAACGACATCGCTTCTGGATACGCTGGCAGCCAAGGGCTTCCCGAGACGCTCCGCGGACCGAGCGCGTGGACAGCAGCTGTGCGTGCGTGCGTGCTCTCCCTCAGCTGCTGCGCTCGCTGCCCGGCCCACCACGCATTCGAAGTCCAACATGAGTCACGACCGGCGTGACGTGGGGAAAACCTCACGTCTGATTGGGAGTCATAGCAATGCCGTTAGAGTCAGAGAGCAAAAAAAAAAATAAAATAAAATAAAATAAAGGAAATCGGAAGGCCCCACTTTTGAATGAAAATAACGTTTAACTCTTTCGTCAGTGTTAGTTTTTTTAAACGCCTTTTTATTTAACCCTGTGTTGTTTTCATGTGTTTTGTTTTTATCCGTAATTGTTAAAACCCTCCATATGCCCTTCCTTTACTTTGTGTCTATCTTAATTCATTCATTCATTTGTACCTGACGTACTTTATAGCACTTTGACATTTAATTTTAATGACAAGTACATTACAAATAAAATGTATTATCATTATTTGCAGTAGTAGTACTACTAGTAGTAGCAATAGTAGAAGCAGTAGCAGTAGTTGTAGTAGTAGTAGTAGTTGGAGTAGTTGTTGTAATAGTACAAGTAGTATTAGTAGTAGTCATAGCAGTAGTGGTAGTTGTAGTAGTACTACTAATAGTAGTAGTAGCAGTAGTAGTAGTTGTATTAGTACTAGTAGTAGTAGTGGTAGTAGTAGTAGTAGTAGTCCATGGGCCAAATCATTATGTGGATTGACAAGACCATACCAGATCGGTAGAGACTCCACACCGGATCGGTCAAGGCTCAGATTAACAATGGCCACCATTAGTGCTGTGCCTACCGATGGAAACTGTAAAATCCGCTGTAGTGACCCCAAAGAAACAAGGAATAAGCCAAAAGAAGAAGAGGACGTAGCAGTAGTAGTTGTTGTTGTTGTAGTAGTACTACTAGTAGCAGTAGTAGTAGCAGTATCACTAGTAGTAGTAGTACTAGGAGTAGTAGTTGTAGTAGTGCTAATAGTAGTAGTAACAGTAGTAGTAGTAGTAGTTGTATTAGTACTACTAGTAGTGGTAGTAGTGGTAGTAGTAGCAGGAGTAGTAGTTGTAGTATTACTACTACTGGTAGTAGTAGTAGTAGTAGCAGCAGTAGTTGTTGTAGAAGTACTACTAGTAGTAGTAGTTCTAGTAGTAGTAGTAGTAATAGTAGCAGTAGTAGTAGTTGCAGTAGTACTGGTAGTAGTAGTAGTAGTAGTCATAGTAGTTCTAGTAGTGGTAGTAGCAGTAGTAGTAGTAGTAGTAGTAGCAGTATTAGTGTTATTAATAAAATGTTAGTGTCTAAAGACTGTAGTCTTCACAGTCTATTCCATACTTCTGAGGAGTAGACTATGTAACAATATGCAATAAATTATGGCCATTATTATTTAGATTAGTATATTATAGTATGAGGAAAATAACTGTAATTACACAGTACTGTTTAAAAAGGGTCTGAGTGCAGTAATATCTGGTTGTCCGTTAACCATGAATGAGATTTCTTTTTTTGGTTCACCAATCGACTGCTGCGTGTTGTATGAGATTTGTGTTAGTGTTGAGCTTTGAATCTGATTCGCCACCTTTATCATTGTAAACTACTAATAAGACACGTTAGCCCCTAGCTAACGGGTCCAACCCTTTAGCCGAGCGGTTGGCGATGTCGCCTTGTGGTGCAGTACACCTCGTATCGAATCCCGCACCGGCCAAGAAAATACCCGCTGCCATCAATGTAAACGGCTATTTTTCTTCCCCGGTGCGGGATTCGATACGGGGTGTACTGCACCACAGGGCGACATAAGCAACCGCTCGGCTAAAGGGTCAGACCCGTTAGCTCGGGGCTAACGTGCCTTATTAGTAGTTTACATCATCTACCTGTTTTTTTTTAAACTTGGAGATAGCCTACTATAGATTTAGCCTAACCTTCTGATAAAACAACGTAAATAAATTAAAAAAGGTATTCGACATTCGACTCAAACAATACACACTGCGTGTCTTTGTAGGACTGTCGGTGAAGAGAAGTCAACTGTTTTAAAAAGAAATTCCATGAAAATCTTTACCCCTAAAAGTTTCCCCCATTGCACAAACGTACGGCGAGAGTCAGAATCAGACTTATCGGCCAACCGACCGTGTTTCCACATACAAGGAATTGTCTTGTGTTGAGCCCATGGATCCTCATCATCGTCAGACAATAAACAATGACCAATACAGCTGCATAGCAACAGCAACAGTAAACGGTTGGGGTGGGGGTGGGGGGTAAGGGAGGCTAGACAATATCAGTAAAGGGTAGCTGTGATTGGGGAATACTGTAAATAACGCACTGTACTGTAAATAACACTATTGTTATGGGTCGCACTGCTGGCGACAGAAGGGCCAACACACACACACACACACACACACACACACACACACACACACACACACACACTTGGCTGTATGGGTATAGAAATACATAAAAACAATACGGTGTTGACATCAAAAATGAGAAACACCATTAAACCATCCCTCATGAACCCAGTTCGGGGATTACCATCCTCAGTATCTGTGCGGGGTGGAATCTGTAAGTATCGCCCCCCGCAACAACCGTTATATCCGCTTCCATGTTGAGGAAAGGTGCGCCCCCTACAGCCCATAATAGGCATGGCCCGGTCAGAAATATGACACTTGAAAAATGCGACACCTTTAGATGAAGAGATTAAAGCTCATCTGACATAGGGTTTAAAAGTAACGGAAGATTTGTTTTTTTTTTTTAAAAAAAAGACGCTAATAAGGTCTGCGTCTCGGAGCGACGGGCAGAAAACAACGGAATTCGGGTTGGCTTTATGCTTAGTTTATTACACCCGTTTTACCGCTTTCCCGTACAATGCACGTATACGTGACGTGCAGGCTCCGCCCATAACTACTGCAGTTGCCTCGCAATCGCGCTGGATGCCCCTCCGCGTATTTGATTCACTATGGAGGGATCTAAACTCTAAATCCGGCTGGAAATCCGTTCGACGTTGCTAAAGGCGAACGGAGACAGCCTCGTTTCTTGCAGGGTGTGTGACTGTTTTACAATATGGGTGAATAACTTTCCCAGATCCCGGCGTATTTAGCACGTCTCGTCTCAACCCCCCCCCCCACCGCCACAATACCTCCACAATGTACAAAACGTTGCGGGCGTTTTTGCTGCCGGATGCCCGATGCTGGGACGCCAACAGTGAAAGGTCATACCAGGACTTGTTTGAGAGGCTCGATGCCAACAAAGATGGGAAGGTGGATGTCGTCGAGTTGAGAGCGGGCCTCACTGCAATGGGGGTTTTCCGAAAAGGGGCTGCACAGGTAAAGCCATGGGGTCCCACTGCCACTGTTCAAGTGATGTGTTTAAATATATATATATGTACACGTGTGTGTGTGGGGGGGTCTTTGGAAGACATAGCTGCCTGGATTTTGTGCACCATTTATCAATCATCGATCAAATTTAATTCATACTGTACAGATTAAAATGCAATGCAATGCGCTTTGCAGAAGCAGAATGTGCACAGATACAGAGAAGGTAAAGAAGAAAACATGTTGCTTGTTGCATCGCCGGATGATAGAAATGAAGCTTAACCGTATGCATGATCTGCGTGCAGAAAATCGTATCGTCCGGTGACAAAAACAAAGACGGGAGCCTTGACTTCAACGAGTTCACGAGATATCTGAAGGAACACGAGAAGAAGCTGCGGCTGACATTCAAGAGTCTGGATCAGAACAACGACGGTAAGCTGTGAGTGTGGGGTGCATTTCAGGCACTGCCTCCGTGTGAGGATAGATACCTGACACCACGATTTCCATAGATATGCACATTCAGGTTTACACAGACCGAAGCACATTTGAATACCGCTGTCTTTTGGCACCCCAAGGGCGCATCGATGCGGCTGAGATCAAGCAGTCCCTTGCTGAGCTGGGCATGGACATATCAAGAGAGGACGCCCTGAAAATCTTAAAGAGGTTTGAGCTCATCTCTTGTCTATTATCAAGATGCTAGTTTGTGCTCTTGCCACAAGTATGGGTCCAGAGAGTCAAGTCATTTGAATGTCCATCAAACTTTTTAAAACTCTTGGAAAATGTGAAGTGTTTGATTGACAATGTGCTATTAAGCACATAGTCGTAACTGAGAAATCTTCTTTCTCATCGCTCATCTTTCTCATTAGTATGGATATTGATGGCACCATGATGGTGGATTGGAATGAGTGGAGGGAACACTTCCTTTTTAACCCTGCTCATAACCTGGACGAGATCATACGCTTCTGGAAACACTCATCGGTATGGGGTGTGCATGCGCGCGTGCACGCACACATACACACACACACGCACACAAATACAAATAACGAGCAACAATGGCATGAATGTCCAAGAAAGTTCAATCAGTTCATCAGGATACGTTTATTTGCCAGAAGCTGAACTGATTCAACCTTCTTTCATTTTCTTACCTGGATTATTGAGCATGCATCAAGACAATGGAACACCTGTTTTCCCTCCACAGTGGTGCAGTGGTTAGCACGGTCACCTCACAGCAAGAAGGTCCTGGGTTTGAGCCCCGGGGTAGTCCAACCTTGGGGGTCGTCCCGGGTCGTCCTCTGTGTGGAGTTTGCATGTTCTCCCCGTGCCTGCGTGGGTTTCCTCCGGGGGCTCCGGTTTCCTCCCACAGTCCAAATACATGTAGGTCTGGTGAAAAGGCCATACTAAATTGTCCCGAGGTATGAACGTTTGTGGGGGGGGGGGTGTATGTCGGCCCTGTGATGGTCTGGCGGCCTGCCCAGGGTGTCTCCCCGCCTGCCGCCCAATGACTGCTGGGATAGGCTCCAGTATCCCTGTGACCCTAAGAGCAGGATAAGCGGTTCGGATAATGGATGGATGGATAAGTCATCTTGACCTTTATATACAGATCTTATGGACTTTCCTCTCTTTTTGTATTCACAGCAGCCTTAGTCTATTTGGGCAAAGGTATCAGGCTCTTTTCCCACTTCTCTCCTCTTCCTCTCTTCTCCTGTCCTTTCTTTTGCTGTCCCTTATAACTGCCATTAAGGATGTAACTGTTTTTTTTCCCCCTGCATCCACAAAATGTTTTCTGTTTCTGGAGCAAAACAGCACCTCTGCTTAACGGCTCACCTATTTCTCTTACCTATATTGCACATTCGTTGTATCTTAGCAGGTCTTTAATGACTGTTTTATTATTATTGTTGTTATTATTATTATTATTATTGTTGTTTTCTAAGAAGTCCATCAAGTGAGTGACAGCAATGCACATCGCCAGCTACCCAAAACACACCTGATAAGTGTTATTCAGTGTGCCTAGGAAAAACACTTGTTACTGCGGTGTATCTGGAACTGAAAGCTTGCAGTACAGGGGTTTAGCTGGGACACAAGATTATGATTGCACAAGAACGACTAGCTTAACCAGGAGGGAACTCGGTGCATTAGGGGTTTTTAGTGGATTTTTTTTAAATTTTAGTCCTACTTATCAGTTGGTTCAATGAATAGGGTTTGGTTGTATCTCATTTCCTGATTGTTTATCTTACAGTATGTCCACTTCTGTCTTTTGCATAGCTACCAAAGTTTAGCATATGCAAATCACACATGTTGTATTATGTCTATGAAAGGGTTACTCTGTTTTGCTACGAGCTTATGTACGGAGGTTTAAAGGGTAATAGTTGCGCTATCAGTGCAACTGTGGCAATCAAAAGGAAAACGTGTCAGCAGTTTTTATGCATGCAAATGTATGCACCGTGTAAAACTCAAGTCATTAAAACTAGAACGGATTTTTAAAGTTTAATCACTTGGTGGGAAAAAAGTTACAGATCTGTCTCCCTGAATGCTACTAAAATTGCATATATTTGCATTAAAATGAATTTTAGATCAATCGCACAAAAAAAGTTACGATAAGATCTACCTAAAACGACCGTGGGCGGTCATCATGACCGCCGGTTTTTAAACTATATTCTGTCGAGATTCTGTCAATACCCAATTGAGATATTAAGGCATTGCGTATGTTAGTATGTCTGTTAGAAAACGACTGACACCAAAATTAACAATTATAATACTACAGCGAATTCGGGGTGGGGGGGGGCAGCCTGGGAACCGCCGCAGCCGGGACGCGAACGCGGGTCGTCCCCGTCCCGGCTTCCCCGCGAATTCGCTACATTGGTGTCCGAAGTGGGACAGCGAGATCGTGAAGCCATCGGAAGCGCGTGCGCCCAGAGGCGTGAGGGAGCTGGTATGCTGAAGCACGCTTTCCGAAGCGGGTGGGGCGGGGGGTAGAGTAACGCCAACGGGTCGGATCCTTTAGTCCAGTGTTTCTCAACCCAGTCCTCAAGGACCCCCTATCCTGCATATTTTCTTTGCAACCCTGAATAGGTACCTGTTTGTAGTTATTCAACCAATCAGCAATGACATTTGTCAGACGTTGCACACCTTGCATAATTAAGTGCTGCGAGATGATTGGTCGAGTAAGTACAAGCAGGGCTACCTATGCAGGGTTACAATGAAAACCTGCAGGATAGGGGGTCCTTGAGGACTGGGTTGAAAGACACTGCTTTAGTCGACTGACTAACGCAGTCCAGGTTCGCGTCCTGGCTGGGGCGGTTCCCGGCTGCCCCCTGAATTCGCTACAATACTATTTTTAAACAACTTAAACTTCAGAGAGATATGGTCGAACTTGAATAGCAACATTGAAAAAGTGAAAATATTACCTGAAAAACAAAAGTTGTGATAAGAGCTACCTAAACCACAATGAGCGGTCAATATGACCGCGCGTAATTTGCGCGTCATTGCGCTCGTCATGTCACGTGTGTTTCGCGTCATTTCCTTGCAACGTTCAGTTCTTTCTTTTTTTTTTACATTTCACGTTTTATAGGCATTGTTACGTTTGTTAGATTAACAATATGTATTCTCCGTTTTGTTCTTGTTTTGATGTTGATTACTAATATTTGATGTTGCTGTCTAATGCTGGTCATTATTGTTTAAGGTAAAGCCCTTGAGACATACTTTGTGATATTGGGCTATAATACATTTTGACTGGACTTGACTTGTTTTTCAGGTATTACTTCCAACATGTCTGAGTACAGCCCTGTTTCAGATGCACCATGACTAGTCAAGTCAAGTCAATTTTATTTGTATAGCCCAATATCACAAATTACAAATTTGCCTCAGTGAGCTTTACAGCAACACATCCTGCCCTTAGGCCCTCTCGTCGGATAAGGAACAACTCCCTAAAAAAAAAAAAAACCTTTAACAGGGAGAAAAAATAGGAAGAAACCTCAGGGAGAGCAACAGAGGAGGGATCTCTCTCTCACGACGGGCAACGTGCAGTGGATGTTGTGTTTACACAATTTACACAGTACAACATTGAAAGAGGATAAACAGAATTACACCGATGCGTTGCAGTATTTACAGGGTTTGGACACCGGCGATTTTAATTTGTTTAAAAATAGTATTATGGTTGTTAAAATTATAATTTTGGTGTCTGTCGTTTCTTAGCAGACATACTAACATATGCAATGCATTAATATCTCAATTGGGTATTTATCCTGACAGAATATAGAGTTTGTCATTTTAGGTATGAGGGAGATCCTGGTCGTTCTAGTTTAAGAAGAAAATTATTTTAGCAGCAAAAAGAATCCGGTACAAGTTGATGATTATCATTTATTAAACATTCACCTGTTTCATTAACGTAGATCTCTCCAAGGCCTCTAGGAATGGTTAAGCTTACAGATCTGTGCAGCAATTTTGTGCAAAACTATGAGCATGTGTCTGCCTCCTAGGTGCTGGACATAGGTGACAGCCTCTCCGTTCCTGATGAGTTCACAGAAGAAGAAAAGACCTCAGGCCGCTGGTGGAAGCAGCTATTTGCTGGGGCAGTGGCAGGAGCAGTCTCTCGAACTGGCACCGCCCCCCTGGACAGGGTGAAAGTCTTCATGCAGGTGAAGATAATACAACAAAATGCCCAAAGTGTGCTTTTTGCTCTATAGTCTGCTTTCAGAAGTCTGCTTTCCTGATTAGGCAGGAGTCTCCATCGACTATGATGTTTGTGGTTGACATTGTGATCTGTAGTGAGAGTAGGGTGCAGGTTGAGGAGAGCCTGGAGAGGTAGGTGGAGGTATTCACTCGAGAGAAGAGGAATGGAAGTCAGTAGGAGCAAGACGGAATACATATGCGTGAATGAGAGGGAGGACAGTGGAATGGTGAAGATGCAAGGAGTAAAGGTGACGAAGGCATACGAGTTTAAATACTTGGGGTCAACTGTTCAGCATAACGGCAAGTGCAGAAAAGAGGTGAAGAAGAGAGTGCAGGCAGGGTGGAGTGGGTGGAGAAGGGTGTCAGGAGTGATTTGCGACAGAAGGGTACCAGCAAGAGTTAAAGGGAAGGTTTACAAGACGGTAGTGAGACCAGCTATGTTATATGGTTTGGAGACAGTGGCACTGACGAAAAGACAGGAGGCGGAGCTGGAGGTGGCAGAGTTGAAGATGCTAAGATTTTCATTGGGAGTGATGAAGAAGGACAGGATTAGGAACGAGTATATTAGAGGGACAGCTCAGGTTGGACGGTTTGGAGACAAAGCAAGAGAGGCAAGATTGAGATGATTTGGGCATGTGTGGAGGAGAGATGCTGGGTATATTGGGAGAAGGATGCTGAATATGGAGGGAATATCAGGGAAGAGGAAAAGAGGAAGACCAAAGAGGAGGTTTATGGATGTGGTGAGGGAGGACATGCAGATGGCTGGTGTGACAGAGGAAGATGCAGAGGACAGGAAGCGATGAAAACGGATGAGCCGCTGTGGCGACCCCTAACGGGAGCAGCCAAAAGTAGTAGTAGTGGGGAAGAGGAAGGCCAAAGAGGAGGTTTATGGATGTGGTGAGGGAGAACATGCAGGTGGCTGGCTTGATAAAGAAAGATGCAGAGGACAGGACGAGATGGAAACGGATGAGCCACTGTGGCGACCCCTAACAGGAGCAGCCGAAAGTAATAGTAGTCTGCTTTCAGAAAAGGGGACAGAATCAGCAAACCTAAAGAGCAGTGGAATATTATTGTCTGCATTGCAGGTTCACTCCACTAAGTCCAACCGGATCAGCCTGGTCGGAGGCTTTAAGCAGATGGTTTCAGAGGGAGGTGTCACATCACTATGGAGAGGCAATGGAATAAACGTTTTGAAAATCGCCCCTGAGACAGCAATCAAATTTATGGCCTATGAACAAGTAAGGAACAGTGCTTTCAGTGTGACCATTTTATACAGGATGGTATAGCTTACAGAGTTGGGCTTGCATGGTTTATTTATTTATTTATTTATTTATTGTCTTTTGTGGCAGTATAAGAAGCTGTTATCGTCAGAGGGCAGTAAGGTTAAGACCTACCACAGGTTTATGGCTGGCTCTTTGGCTGGCGCCACAGCACAGTCAGCCATCTACCCCATGGAGGTAAGGCACCTTTTACATCACTCACACTGATGAATATCATACAGTCAAAGAATGCAGTACATTGTGTGGAAATAAATGTTAAAAAAAAGTCCTTGAAATCCTCTGAACTAAGAAGGACCCCATCTCTTGCCTTCTTTATCTTTTCTTTGTCCAGGTGATGAAGACCAGGTTGACCTTGAGGAAAACAGGCCAATATTCAGGAATGTTTGATTGTGCAAGGAAAATCCTGAAGAAAGAGGGTGTGAAAGCTTTCTATAAGGGCTATATTCCAAACTTACTGGGCATCATTCCCTATGCTGGTATAGACCTTGCTGTTTATGAGGTATGAAGGCTCAGTAATGTATGCCGCCTTGTCCGCCGTATTTCATAATGGTGTGCACTTTATTTAATTTAATAGTGTGCAATTTATTTAATTAGCACAGCTGGATGTTTGATAGATAGGCCTATCCATCAAAAGTTGTTGGACTGCATCTGGTTTCATAGGTGGTGTTAACAGTGGCACTACCCTGGTGTGGATATTAACCTATCCACTCTCCACCCCTCTTTTGTACATCAGAGTCTGAAGAACGCCTGGTTGTCACACTATGCCAAAGACACAGCCAATCCTGGAGTTCTTGTGCTGTTGGGCTGTGGGACAGTCTCTAGTACCTGTGGCCAGCTGGCCAGCTACCCACTTGCTCTCATTCGCACACGCATGCAGGCGCGAGGTAAATACAATCGGGAGCCATTTGGCAGCTGCGATGATAGCACAACAGTTAGACAGTATTACATAATACAAAACACAGTGTGTAGTATTGTATACCCTAGCATAGCCTAGGGATTCATGTGTGGACAATTCTACTTGATATGCTACATAAAAAGCCATGCTTGTACATCCATTTTTGGATCAGGTCCCTAATTTATGTCTGTATCCCTAGCATCTATGGATGCATCTGATCAGCCCTCCATGAGTTCATTGGCGAAGAGGATTGTGGCCAAAGAGGGCTTTTTTGGACTCTACAGAGGCATCCTGCCCAACTTTATGAAAGTCATTCCTGCTGTCAGCATCAGTTATGTAGTCTATGAGTACATGAAGACTGGTCTGGGAATCTCTTAATGATGCTGCGAGTGGGAAAAGTCATGTTGGTTACAGACGTAAACACTTCTCTGAAATAACCCCAAGGTAACAAACAGAGACTAAACATACAAGGCATGAATGGGCACAAAATCTCTGCAGACTGAGTGTGTGTTCCTAATAAATTAAAGGTTTTTTTTTTTTACTAGGTCAAATATTAATCATTTATGAGAAGCATGCTGTCAAGTTGCAGACCTGTTGTGAGGCAAAACATATCCCCTGGATTTAGACACTCCAAGAAATACAACACTTGACCCAAGCAAAGACCATCTAATACACATTACTGATGCATAAAAAAAAGGTGGACAACAAATAAATAATGTGTATTGGAATGTCATATGATGGGATTCATTTGAAACTGTGACTAAACCAAAGCTGTAGTTCTTTGGGCCTATTGAAATGAGTGTTCTTTGCACATTTGTATCCCAGTTTTGAGTTGGTATGTTAAGAAATGTTGGGCGATGTACTGTCAGAATAGAAAGCGGGGAAACTATGAGCTCCAGTGGGTGATTATCATAAGATAACATTAATATTTATCAAAACAGTAATGTTTTCAGAAAAGCATGGTTTTTCTTCCTCATCAGAGCAATTTCCGTTATCCAAATTATAGGACATCCAAATGAAAATTCTTGAGACTTGCAAATGTCGTCCAGGATAATAATGCATTTCATAATTATGTGCATATGGCTATCTGCATGCAGAATATTGAGATAAACATTAACTTGGACTCTTGGGATATGGGCACTACCAGGACAACTGTGTGTGCATGCAAACATTCTCATTTCTTTTCAGTAACTGCACATTGTTGCATATGAGTTGATAATTATTAACATGTGCTTTATCGCACTATTTTTTGACAACTACAAAAGATATTTAAGTCAAGTCGGGTTTACGTCCATAGTCCGTAACGAAATTGTAGTTGCAATCCCCAAAAGCTTTACATTCACATGCTGAAAAACCGGTAGATAAAGTGAAGGACAATTGATAACACACTCTATCTTTAGACTCAGTTCAGCTGAGGAAACAGCCCCCCCCCCAAAAAAAATAGGAGAAACCCCAGGAAGAATAGGGGTCCCTTTTCCTGGATGGATAGCTGTGCAACTGGTGCCAAGTAGGCAAAGTAGACAATGCATTAACAGAATTGTAGATAAAACACTTAATGAAAGAGCAGTAAGTACTGCAGTATGTACTAAATGTTAATGAAACAATGCAAAAAGAAAAGTGAATGATGGGATAGAACTGCATGTAGAGGCATGTGAAACATCCTCCCTAATTGTCACCAAAAAACAGTAGAGATAGATTTTAAGATTCAAAAAATTTTTGTTGACAGTGATTTACAGGTTTTAAATGTTGGTTGTTACCTCAATAATTAAGCTGGGACCTGTTCAAGTTCTTCATTTGACTGAATTGTTATCGGGGAGCCTGTATTTGCAAGAGTCCAAGTTCTCAAAGCTAGTTAGAAATGCAGAACTATGTGAGAGAGGAGCATAATGTGATGACTGGCTGATTAAAAGGATACTGTGATAACCAATATGATGTTGTGTTATTTCACATTACCTAGTGGTCAACATTTATGTACTACTTATAAAATGAACACCCAGCTTTATCAGGGATCCCAATAAAGTTAAGCTAAAAAGCCGTATGCCTGAAAATGTAGACATTTCACAAAAAAATGTGGCTAACAAGGCTACCTTTATTATGCATAATGGTTCTCAGTGACTTCATATAGAGGTCTAGTTAAACAGTGTCATTAAATGGAAATAGTTTCAAAAGCAGAGTGGCTTTTGATGGTACCGGTGAGGTCTGTCAAAGGACTACTTGCTGGTCTGTATAACAGACTCTGAAAGAAACAATCAGAGAAAAGGTTTAGAATTCATACACACCAAAAGAAAACAGAGAAAAGAAGGAAAGGCAAAAGATGCCTCAGGCCTGTGATGCATATTTCTGATCGCCTTCTTTTAAAAAATTAATTTTACTGATCTTCTGAATTAAGTCTAGTGAGTCTTCACCTGCATGATCAGCTTCTGTTAGGCCTGATTAGAGCTTATCCCAAGCTCGAGACTCTTAAGATCCTTTATGTGAGGACAGCTTCAATGGCCAAGCGGGGGATCCGCTCTCTGAAAAGGTGTCGATAGTATCGCCAACACTTTCTCTTCTTTGCAGGACAGATATGTTCGCAGTTGATAGATTATTATCATTATTGTTCTGTAACCGGTTATTTTCTTGCCCGGTGCGGGATTCGATACGAGGGGTACTGCACCACAAGGCGACGTCACTAACCGCTCGGCTAAAGGGTCAGACCCCTTAGCTAGGGGCTAACGTGTTTTATTAGTAGTTTACAGTTCTTTTGATTCATAGAAGTGAAACGGTGTAATTGTGGAAAATCGCTTGCAGCGAAACAACACGCGTAGGAGAAATAGCTGTCAATTTTCGGTCTTTTTCCTCCCAGAAAGTCGAATCCGTTCATCTGGACACCAAGTTTGCGAAACGTTTTCCCGCTAAACTTCGTGTCCAGGTGAACGAATTAAATTCTAGCTTTTTTTACACTTGGATTTTTTGAGCACGCCTTTTTCCTAATAGGATTTCCGCAGCGAAATGCAGAGTATCAGAATGAGGCGGTCAAATCAGGATATTGTAGCGAATTCGGGGGACAACGCAACCACAGGAACTGCCGCTGCCGGGAAGCGAAACTGTGTCGCCCGCACCGCAGGAGACGTCGCTAACCGCTCGACTAAAGGGTCAGACCCGCAAGCCAGCGGCCAGCGTGTCTTCTTATCCATACACGTTACAATATTATACGGAGTTACAGTGTGTATTCTGACAAACGTGAATCCAATTTAAATCTCAGTTAAAAAAAAGTGTAACAATGATGCCCTTTACTTGACATTGCCTTCAAAATTGTCCTTCACGGCCGTGCCATTTTTGTCCCAATCGGGCACTGTAGTCAGGTCGCCGTGCCAGATCAGAAGAGAGGAGGCGGCCCCTCTGGTGAAAACAGCGCTTTGAACGTCTAACGTCAACCTAGCTTTTAACGGGTGAGTTGTCCTGCTGTATCCGCGTTAAGTCAAGTTGACTGTTTTTGCTTCGAATTGACTTCTAGTTTTGTAAGTTATCCGAATCGTTAGCCTTTAACTAGCCGACATAGCTAATGCTCATTTGTCGCTAGCTAAAAATATTCCCTCCCGCCGAGCGGGCGCGGACAGCCGCGTTTAGCGTCCCAGCTGACGTCGCCTTCAGTGGGGCTAACGAGAAGACGGCTTCTCGCATCGAATAGCGATAGTAGCGACGTGCGGCTTTTCAACAGCAAGCGGTTTTTGTTGCTGACGGTGGATGTTTAAATCCCACCTACACATTTCTTTAAGCTGTACTTGTCGATCGTCCAGTTGCGGGCGTTGACGGAGGGTACGGCTTTAGCTGTTCACTGTGTCTTTACGGTAATGGAGCTAACGACGTTAGCTTATTTACGTTTAAGCTAACGTCGTTAGCTTATTTACGTTTAAGCTAACGTCGTTAGCTTATTTCCGTTCGTTTGTACGAACAGAGGCGCGATTCCTGTTTGTTGTTGTTGTTATCAGGGTCACAATCTCAGCAGAGCCTGTCCACCCTGTCTGAAACGGGAGAGGCACATGTCGCTGCCGAGTATGTTCGTTTGTCGGTATACTCTAATCTCAAAAAAATGCGTATAAACACAGCGGAGTCTCGGGGCTATGGACGCGTTAGTCTGATCTGACGCTAAGCAGAGCGGCAGTAATTTGACTGGCTGGCTACGCAGCGTAGACGTTACACGGGGCGTGACGGCACCACCCGCCCGGTGTGGTGTCTGTAAACAGGTGTGCCAATTATTCATGATCGTTCGTCGTCTTTCAACGGTGTTGTGTTAGGATGAAGCTCGCACACAAGTTTGTTGTCTACATTAATGATGACGATAATCTATTGCCTATGATTATGTGGTTAAAACAGTTGAGGGGGTATTATTTGAAAATTAGTTATGTTTAATATTATACTTAACCATTACCAAACAGTTCAATGCGATGAACCTCAGTTGGGTTCCTGAATATGGTAATTTTGCATAGGAACAGATGTCTATCAATCAGTCAGTCAAGCTGCATTTTATGTAGCGCTTTTCTAGCTGCAACAGCCACTCAAATCGCTTGACAATTAATTAACACACACACACATATACACACACACACACACACACACACACACATAATCTGCTTTTCTCAGAAGCTCCTGAATTTGTTCATCATTTTCAATGAGTGCGTGATGTATATCGTTATTGTGTAAACGTCCCTATTGTTGTGAAAATTATATTTTCTATATTGCCCGGCACTACTTTGCAATACCCTTTTTCGATTTAATGTCACTGTATCTGAATGACTGGGTTATCATGTAATTATGTTCTTGATATAGATTGTACACGAGATGATGTATCCATATCAAATTGCCCCCCCCCCCCCCCCCCCCCCGTTAGGGTTGAGGCATTATGGGCAATACCAGTGACAGGGTGTCTGGAGATCGCCATGGGGCCAAAACCCATCGCTCTGACAGTGGGGGAAGTCACAAAGACCATGAACCCAGCAGCAAGATGGTGGACAGCACGGACGATCCCAACATTTTCAACACCCATGGACCTGAGTCAAAGGTATGCTTAAAACAGTATAGAATAATAAATAATAAAACTTAATAGAAGTTTTCTATGCTCTCTAAAAATGCATTTCACCTTTGTTGTACCCCTTACTGTAACACGATTTCTAAAAAAAAAAATAAAAAAAATTTCCCAAAAGAGTTGCATTTCACCCACCTTGTTGCCTCTCTTTTCACTGTCCCCGCTGACTAGATCAGTCAGCATCGAGGGAAATTATGAATCCACGAATTCAATTCTGCCATTGCTCCCTCTCCTTCCCAAGGCTTTAGGAGAGAAAGAGTTCACCCCAGACCTGGATGACCTGGTGAAAACAGGTCCTCAGGCCAGACCAACTGTCATTCGATGGGCTGGTGGGGGCAAGGAGGTCTATATAGCTGGCTCCTTCAATAACTGGAGTACCAAGATCCCTCTAAACAAAAGGTAAAATCACTTTTAAAAAAAAAAAAATATTTCAGTGTAAGATGTTTGTATAGGCTCACTCTAATTCTCTTAACCAGCTCAGCAGGAAATGCTAGCTGTTACCAACATTACTAGAGAATTACTGTTTATTTAAGTTAAAGTTCAGCCTTGAAATAATATTGTCTGTCTTCCCTACTCCAAAGCCATAATGACTTTGTAGCAATCCTGGACTTGCCAGAGGGAGAGCACCAGTACAAGTTCTTTGTGGATGGACAATGGGTCCATGATTCTTCAGAGGTACTCCATCAGTCACATGTTATCTGTAACACATTTCCCTTCATGTTTGACTCCTCTTTTTCCACAAACATTTATTTTGATAAAGCTGGTCTTGGGGAAACAAGTTTTGGGAATATACCTGTATACAAAGCTTTTGAGGTATTACCAAAATATAATCAAATATCCTGTAGAAAAGAGAAAAATTCAATGCCAAAGTTCAGTGTATGGATTTTGCGAGTTGTAGGCACTATGTAGGTGAATAATTACTTTTGATATTTAGGACGAATATTTACCCACCTAAAAAAAACATTTCCCAGCTGATAACTGCAGCAAGTTGATACAAGATACTGTTAGATGCAGCCCATCGAAGCGTAACAGATATTTCTGCAGGACCAAACCAGATTTGGAAATGCCATGTATCATTAAATATGCAGACACTTGGGTTAGTAAAAATGTGTAGTTGGCCCATAAACATTGCTATAGCCTCTATTAGTATTCAACCCATCCCAGCGTAAATGTAAAAACAGCCACACTTCCAGCACAGTCTAGAACTCCAAGCCTTTCTAAACACCAGGGAAAATCCTACTAAATAATAACTGTAAAAGTGCTTGATAATAGTTTTTTTTTTTTCAATGTTTACGCCTGTTGAACTCCCATCCTCTAGCCGGTGGTAACCAGCCAGCTTGGCACCATCAACAACCTGATCCATGTGAGGAAGTCTGACTTTGAGGTGTTTGATGCCCTGCAGGTGGACTCATTGGAGTGCTCTGACACATCAGGTTGGTTAGCCCCTGAAACACAACCATGTTTGGTTTCATACCATTTACATTTGTTCTCCCTTTGGCAATTGTAGCCTTTGTATTCATATTCCACTCAACAAAGACAACTGCTGAAAGTTTCCTGCTGGTGTGTTGGAGCTCATAACATGCTGCTCTGTCATATTGCAGTTTTCTGATGAAGTGTTGGTTATATTTTTTCCATTTTTGAGGGTTTATATGCAGGTCTGCAAATTTATGGAGAATTAATTTGATAATCAACTCGTCTTGAAAGCTGTTTTTCAAATTTGTCAGACTGGAAAACTCGAACAAAAGCGGCTTGTTTATTCACAACTGTAGATTCATTTTCAGTGTTGTGGTATTTGTTGATAATTACTGTTATTTAAATGTTATTTTGTACTAAAATCAATTATCCAGCTGCTCTAAGGATATACCAAGTGCGCACCCAATCCTTTTGTTCAGTCAAGAAATTCATGTCGGGGAAAAATACAGAATTGTGAAATTGGAAATGATGTTGTGCTGTTGTCTGTCCCTAGATTTGTCCAGCTCTCCCCCAGGGCCTTACGGACAGGAGCAGTACATCTTCAGACCTGAGGAGCGTTTTAAAGCCCCCCCTATACTCCCCCCGCACCTCCTTCAAGTCATACTCAACAAGGACACAAACATATCTGTCAGTTTCTCTTGTTTGTTTGACCACCGTTTGCTATCATGACCAGTCAACATTTTTGTTATTGCTCAGTTTCTCTGTGTGTTTTAGTTTCATGAGTTTCTATGGAAAAGTTGAGGTCCCTAACTTTTCCAATTTGTTTCTCTTGGCAGTGTGACCCTGCCTTGCTTCCTGAACCAAACCATGTCATGCTGAACCACCTGTATGCTCTGTCAATAAAGGTAGGTCAGCAAAAATAATTGGTAACAATCTTATTCCACTTAAGGTATAATTGGTCTTGGACACAAACTGTTTAAATCTTATTATTGCCACGGTCATTTTAAAAAAAAATTATTCCTCTTCTGCTGCTAATCACTACACATAAAGACATGACAATTTAGACCCACCCTTTCCCTTAGCAGGAAATGGCAGCCATTATGTTCTTGCTTCTGTAAACACTTGTCTGGAAATTCTATTCCAGGGGGCAGTATTTGAACATGTCCCAGAAATACTGAAAAGAAGTCAGTTTTGCCACTTTTTTTTTTGGGCTTAAATGTTGCTGTAAAACCTGATTGTACGTCACCCTTAACCACTCGTAGTCCTGATCCTTCATCGTCACTTTGTGTAGCAGCGCAATTGTGGCCAAAGTTTTGAAAATCACGAAAGATCAGCAACCTTATAAACTGAAGACCCTTGAAAAGGAATAAATAGCTGCAGTAGTCTCTGGAAATGGGTGAGCGCGCCATGAAAAAACACAAAATAAATTGGAAGGAACAGCTTAATAGTCCTCTAAGTAGGGAGACAGGCAAACATGGTGATTTGAAGACTGGGTAAGTACTCTGAAACCGTAACAACTTGCTCTTCCCTGTTTCTGTTTGTCCTGTTTTTCTGTAGGATGGTGTGATGGTGCTCAGCGCGACTCACCGGTACAAGAAGAAATATGTCACATCTTTGCTTTACAAGCCGATCTAAGCCTCATCTACATGCTCCACGGTGCTTATAGAGAGCGGCATGTTTGTATTCTGCTGGTTTTTATCATCACATTTAGCGGAAAATTGCACTAAAACAACGGACGTCAGGTCAGCCAAAAGGTTCACACATTTCTGCGTAGAGCTCTGAACAAAAAGAGTGCCCTGACAATATGCACAAGGTGGCTGCTCGGCCCGGGCCTCAAATTCAACAGAATAATAATGGTTCTGTGGCGTTTTCCTGTTGCACATCTACAGTTATCTGATGATAAGGAACTGAGGAAACCACTGTGTGTGCGAGTGTGTGTGTGTGTGTGTTTGCAGCACCCGGGGATTCTTTGCATGTTGGTGTGCACAAAGAAAACGTAGCTTTTTTTTGTATGACAGGGATAAAAGGAAGGGTCAGATGACAGCGCACAGAGCTGTCTTACGCTGGTACGAGTGCCATGAGATCAGTAGCTTTGTATTGAAAAGTCTATTTCATTATTGCACTTTCAAAGGATATTCTAATTGAAAATAGATTTTGAGTTTTATTGGTGTGGATAGAGTATTGTGACCCCTCTATGGATCGGATAGAGTTCAGTTCTCACACTTGGGAACTTCAGGTCATCTTCGGTGGTTGCTTGCGGAATGACCAAGCAGCCAAAATGGCCGTCAGTAAGACCTGAACATCACTGAGTACAGAAAACGTGACACAACTTGATTGTAAAGTACAATACACTGGGCTGTAGGACGAAATCTAGTTTACTTCAAAGCAAGGTCAGCAGTGGGACATTTAGTTCCTGTTGGATGGTCAGCACCCACCAAAGGGATGTTTTGAGGGAGAAGGAGGAGGTAGTGAACATCTTATGTAAGCAACATAATCACAAATTGTGTTGTATCTTAGTACTGGGGTAACTGATAAATGAGTAAAACAACAGATGAGTGGGAGATTGCGAACCGTCAACAAATGTCCGTTTTGTGTCCACCGTTTGTAGACAATGTGGTTATTCCAGATAACCCCCTCCTACGCACATACACCCACGCCCACCTGAGACTCGGATGTTAGTGTGAATTGATGATCCTACTGGGTTGGACTAAGGTAGACGGGGAAGGTAATACCCCCCAGGGCTGCGAGCCTGTGTTTAGTTAATGCTGTTGCCTTTATCTTGACAAAACGCTGCGAGCACTTTAACCCATCCTGTGAGCAGGTATGTTGACATAAGCTTTTAACTATGCAGCAGACAACTCTCGTACTGTAGCTGTTTTTTTTTTTTTTTTTATTTCACAGTCCAATCTGCATTTTAGAGAGATGCTAAAGTTGCGGTGCTTTGTATGTGTGTGTATACGCGTCTAGTTCTATTTATCAAATAGGAATGTAATGTATTTCTGTTGTGTGTATTTATATACAATGACTTATACACCCAAAAAGTTGCAGCTGCTTTGCATGTGTGGAATGTCTATAAGTTATACGAGTCATGAGTGCTTTTGACCAGTGTGCCCACCCCCCTACCCCACATAGTGTTTGAGGTCTAATTTTGAAAGGTATTGCAAAATATATTGCCAACTTGGACTTCTGAGGTCCTGAACAGCGGTTGCGTTTGAGACTGTTCTTCATTTTATCTTGAAAGATAACCCTGCGGAAGTGTCTGTTTGCAAGGAGTGTACAGAGCATGGCACTCCAGCCAGTCTTTTGACAAACGGGTAGGCCTAACCACACTTCCTGTTTCTTCTAACTTGCAGTAAAGTGAATATGAGCTCGACAGAGATCAACAAATGTTACTTCATCATCATTTTAAACTTCACCATTGGCGGTCAGACAGTTTCGGTATCTGCCCGTATGCTTCCGTAATAGACAGCCGAATTCTGCAGTGGGCTTGAACGAACTGATGACAGTAAAAACAATAGAAGGCGAATAATAACTTGTGTTAGATACATGTCCAGTGAAGTGATATAAGAAGGTTAAATAAGTTATAGACATTCAAAATGAGTATATATCTCTGGAGATAAAAGGGAGGACAAGGATATTGTGCATTTATGCCAAAAACCAAAACTTGAATTTTACAACTATTTTGTGTTTGTCAAGAAAATACTTTGCAGCACCAGTGTTCAAATCCAGTGTACGGGCTTTTACTTGGTTGCAAATAAAGAGAGGGCACGTTGTTCCTCCTTCCTTCCGTCTGCTGTTGCTGGCTTGGTACTGTTCCTGCTGGTTGAAGTCATTAAGATATACAAAGACATGTTTTTGCACATTAAGTTCTCCAACATTATTATTATTATGCATTATAAAGATCAGTTATTGCATAAGCCGTGAAGCTTCTCCGGTATTGTTGTGACATAATAGGAACTGTTTTTTGTTAAATTGACATTTAAATCCTTATGTTCTTAACCTTTTCAGAACTGCCCACTCGACATGTAGTTTCATAAACGTGGGTACATATGTTTGCCCAGTGAGATGAATTTAAACCGCTCCACAACAAATTCAAGGAAGGCAGACATGGAGGCATCCGGGTAGTGTAGCGGTCTGTTCTGTTGCCTACCAACACGGGGCTTGCCGGTTCGAACCCCCGTGTTACCTCTGGCTTGGTCGGGCGTCCCTACAGAAACAATTGATTGTATATGCAGGTGGGGAGCTGGATGTGGGTATGTGTCCTGGTCCGCTGCACCTAGCGCCTCTGGTCGGTCGGGGTGCCTGTTCAGGGCGGGACGAGGAACTGGGGGGAAATAGCGTGATCCTCCCACATGCTACATCCACCCTGGCGAAACTCCTCACTGTCAGGTGAAAAGAAGCGGCTGGTGACCCCACATGTATCGGAGGCAGCATGTGGTAGTCTGCAGCCCTCCCCGGATCAACAGAGGGGGTGGAGCAGTGACAGGGAAGGCTCAGAAGAGTGGGGGTAATTGGCCAGGTGCAATTGGGTGGGAAAAGGGAGGGGGGAATCCAAAAAAAGAAGGAAGGCAGACATGAGTGATTTTTTTTTGTTGTTGTTGGATTTATTCTTTCCCCAAAACCTTCAATAATAATAACAATACTTCACCAACACGACACACAGGCTGTCCTCAGAGACAGCATCCTAAAGAGTCCTTTATCGGCTTTCCAGCTTACTTCAATACACGAGCTCAGAAACGATGCTGCACTCTGATCACACAGCATAGCTGCACCAATTACATCCCACGATATACATACACAACGCCACACCAGCAACACGCTGTCGCATTCCTTTCTGCCCAGCAAACGTAGTAAAAGGTCGTTGTTTACGCTCTAACAAGGTGCCTCCGTATCGTCTGTTTCTGCTTTACTCAACATTTACCCAAATTTTTCCCCTTGTACATCTTAGTTTACACATGAGGAAGAAAGACAACTCATGCCTATTGAGATATTTAGCTTTTTTTTTTTTTAGAGTAGAGCGCAAACAAGACCTTATTTGGCAAAGCTAGTATTTTATCCAAGAAAGCGCTAATTCAAGGCCATTTCTACAGTTGAGAGCAAACTGAAGAGACTCTCAAGCAAAATTTAAAGGCAAGTAAAGCAATATCATCCAGCGCTTTGTTATAGGTGGGCGATAAAACTGTGATCGGTGTCTCGCATAATAACATAAAGGCATAGTTTGCGATTTCAGATACAGATAACAGCCTATGTAGTTTATTAAAAATTGCATAATTATCTAATAGACGGCTAAAAAAACAACGATCGTACAAAGCAGAGAAGTTAACACACTCAAGATAAAACCGACATGTCCTTAATACAATGATGTTTAACATCAAAATAAAGCAGATCTCATGTGAAGCTATTGCACAGCTACCCAGATATTCAACTTTGCACGGAGCAAATGTTGGATGTAAATATTCACATGCACAAAAAAGGTAAACCGAATACAGAAAAAAAAACGTATTTACAGCAAGAAAATGGCAAATGTACAGCAACAGCACTCATCAAAGCTATTGGGGAAGGACTTGCATCACATCAAGTTAAGCCAATTTTAGAACAATGGTCCCACCAAGTAGCCTGCCAAAGTTTGTAGAACGGGATAACATCTATTGCCATTACCATGGGAATGCTATGAAAGTCTGAACCAAGAGAAATTACATAACAAAATCATTTTTCTGTCTCGGGAAAAGATTTCCACCAGGAAGACATTTTTAGTTTGCGGAGGTCACGTGTAACAAGTGGCCTTGTAGCAAAGATCCATTTTCGCCAAGGTTTTGGTCCATGAAACAAGTTCATTTCTGCAGCGCTCTTCCCTAATAAACCGAGCCGACTGTCTAACGGTTACCGTCTCTGCGGTTCAACGTGCCCTCAGAGAGAAGACAGAATACATCGCCTTTGCGATAGTGTCGATAAGTCCACATCCCCTGGGTCAGATCAGACCTGGGTTTGTCATCCACATGGGTGAGGCAAATGAAAGTGAAGTAGCGAGTTCAAAGTTCAAACTTTGGCAAGTATTGGTGATCCCCTGTCCCACAACTCACTGGTTATGATTTGATTTCACCCCTTTTCACACCGCTCTTGTCATGCATCAACACTACAGAAATAAAATATCCTGCATTACCACAGAATAAGTATTACAATATTGCACTGATGGTCTTCTAACATTGTGAGAGTAAATACCAAAGTTTCGGTGTCAGGCAACCAAAAAAAAAAAAAAAAAAACAGTAAAGAAGCTGGTGCGCCATGATCACTCGATAAACAACGTCATTATTGCACATGCTCGTGGGAGAACTCCTTCAGAGGAGCTTGAATACGCGTTTGGCCTAGTTCCATCGAAGCCCTTTCCTATCCTAAACCCTTTAGATACATCCTTTACAATCACAACTGACCATACAAATAAAAAAGCCATAAGGGTTTACTTGACCAAACTTCCCTGTCCATTCCCCATGCGCTTCAAAGTAGGTGGGTTTGTACTAGGGATGCACCGATATCACTGTTTCTCTGCCGATCCCTATTCTTAAAATTAAGATCCATTCATTATCCAAGCCGCTTATCCCAATTGGGGTCACGGGATACTGGAGCTTATCCCAGCAGTCATTGGGCGGCAGGCGGGGAGACACCCTGGAGAGGCCACCAGGCCATCACAGGGCCGACACACACACACTTAGGGACAATTTAGTGTGGCCGATTCACCTGACCTACATGTCTTTGGACTGTGGGAGGAAACCGGAGCATCCGGAGGAAACCCACGCAGACACAGGGAGAACATGCAAACTCCACACAGGACGACCAGGGATGACACCCAAGGTTGGACTACCCCAGGGTTCGAACCCAGGACCTTCTTGCTGTGAGGCGACCGCGCTAACCACTGCGCCACCGTGCCACCCTAAGACTAAGATATACCTTATTAATCCCTGTGGGGAAAATCATCCTCTGCATTTAACCCATCCTAGCCAAGTAGCTAGCAGCAGTGGGCATCTTTTGCTGAACAGAGCAGACTTCAACCACTAGTTTGGGGTCAAGGGCCAAAGTAATCGAGATAAAATCGTTTTTTGGTTTTTTTTGGCCATCAATAAAGAAATGCAATACATGTGACAAAAATGCACTAAATCAAGCCATTTTACTTTTAGTCATGATATGGTATTCATGGTTTTTGGTGCCGGATTTTAGCCTCGGGTAAAATCTCTGATACCAATACTCCACTTTAGCGAAGTGTTGTCCCAGTATCCGGTACCAGTATCAGTGCATCCCTAGTTTGTACCAACGCGCCAGGGCCTGAACTAGGAGGCTAGTGACTGAAATGGAGTCATGCTTGGGCTTCTGCTCTGTTTTTCAGAATCCTTGGCAAATGGCTGACAATACTATTTAAAAGCTTCCTCCACAAATACAGACATAGCTAGCACAGAATAGCTCAGCAGTGTATAGCTACCTACATTCCACCAATGTGTCTACAGTGATACATTATAGTTGTCATTGTAGTTGCATTGTACTTGCGAAAATGTCTTCGTAAAGGATGTGCCACAAGGAATAAACTTGCATTTGCGTGGCAGTCAAAGTTTAGGGTTTTTCTTTTCTTCAAATGAAGTGACCAGTCATAGGTTTATGTGCACGGGTACTTCATGTATGTATCTATGTATATGTGTATAAAACTCCATTTCACAAGCCGTTCTGTAAGTAAACATGCATTAACACTTATTCCATCCATGGGCTGTCTGGCTTGTAGGAGAGCGTGCCCCTAGATACAGATCTGAGACCAGTGTAGTCTTCAGTAATCCAGCTCCTACGAAACTGGATTGGGAACACTCATTTGGTCTGAGATCAGTGTCTAGGTGCAGTCTCTGCCAACTCCATCTGTAGCAGCCAGGATGCACATCACTGAAACCACCAGAGGCACATTTCAAATACCTTCTTCTGTTGCGCTCACAATGAAGCAAACTACAAACTGTACCACTCGGAGACAAAAATAGGTGTGGCGATGTCAGGGGAATTGTGTTGGCAGGAAAAAGGGAGCGTGAGGAATATGGGGAGGAGGATGTCAGCGTTCCGGTAAGGCTCAAGGTGCCATTATCTTGCGCACATGTTGCCTACAGATGTGAGCTGGCGGGGCAGACGTGAGAGGTACGGAAGCACTCTCGGGATTGGACGAAGGTTGCGGTGGAGGATACTCGAGGGGGTTTCGGGGAGATGGACGGGGGGAGGTAAGGCCGGAGGTGACGGGAGGGTCTTGGCTGTTTTCGGTGTAGAGGTCAGAGTTCAAGAGGTGGTAGCGTTTAGGCTGGTTGTTTTAAAAGGTCAGAGTCTCGAGGAGGCATTGGCTGCTGCGCTTGCGAGCCGCCGGACGTTGGTTGACCGGAGCCACGATGACTTCAGAAGCATCGCTGGCCTTCATGAAACTCCAATCAGCAGACTGCTTTCTGGAAACACGTCTTGGGTCCTCAGCTGAAGGAGGGAACGATGATGGAAAGCCGGGGGGGGGGGGGGGGAGAGAGAGGTTACAGGCGATACCTGATCTGACGTGACAAAACACTGTTGGTGCGGTGAGATGGTTGAGCAAATAACACTGCAGCAAGGAGAAGGTTGCTGTGCAAGGCCTCGTTAGTTCAAACCGATTTCCCTTTGTAGCAAAATATGGCAGATTACAGGTGAAAAGCTGAAGACGAATGATATGGAAATGCTTTCCTTCAAACCCCTTTTCCCTTGCAAACACACACACACACACACACATACACACGTACATGGTAGTATGCACATACGCATACTTAAAACACCCCCACCCAGCGAAACATCTGCTGTCTGTCTGTCTGTCTGTCTGCGGTGCTGTGCTACGTGATGCATTTATGACCTTTCACTTTATGCAGTCTTCCTCGACTGAAGGGAAGCAGTAAGACTTACAGGCCAGATCTGTGTCGGTGTGTGAGTCCATGAGCGATACCGTGACTGCACCCACACGGCATGGAAACTATTTCAGCTTAAATCACGGGTGGTGGGGGCAAGGGGGGCTGGGGTGGGGATGGGGGGGGGGGTCAATATTCGCTTAGCTCAGATGTAAACAGTTTCAGGCTTAAAATAGGAGCATTTAGAAGTAAACGCTCCCTGAAGTAGGACTGGGTCGGACGGGGCCGGCAGAGTACGTGCCATGTGGTCAATTATGTGCGAGTTCAGACTGCCCCTCGCGCCCCCCGCCCTCCCGCAATTCAAATTAACAGCTAAATTTGACTCGCGTAAAATTTTTCCCAAACAAGTTTAAAAAGAAGTTTCGCATCCATAAATAATACTAAGCTAAGAGAACTCTTTGACTCTTTTGTTACACCGACATGACAAAAATACTACATTTATGTTCCCTACTCTTCCGAGCCGTCCCAGTCGCTGCTCCGCCCGCTCTGCCGATCCGGGGAGGGCTGCAGACTACCACATGCCTCCTCCGATACATGTGGAGTCGCCAGCCGCTTCTTTTCACCTGGCAGTGAGGAGTTTCGCCAGGGGAACGTAGCGCGTGGGAGGATCATGCTCTTCCCCCCAGCTCCCCCGAATAGGCACCCCGACCGACCAGAGGAGGCACTAGTGCAGCGACCAGGACACATACCCACATCCGGCTTCCCGCCCACAGACATGGCCAATTGTGTCTGTAGGGACGCCCGACCAAGTCGGAGGTAACATGGTGGACTCGAACCGACGATCTCCGTGTTGGTAGGCAACGGAATAGACCGCGTCGCTACTCGGACACCCCAAAAACACTAAAATCTTGATTGGGGGGGGGGTTGTGAACAGATAAACAGCAATATATGTCAGATGTAAGACAGGATGGGGGCAGTGGCGATGCCACGGATGGATTAAAAACAAGCAAACTCACACCGAGGTGGAAGTTGTCCCAGACCAAATCACACTGACCTAACAGACACAACTGTCAGGAATCAATGATTACTGTCCTGTATCTGGGACGACTTCCACCTCTGAGGACAACAAGATGTCAAACTGTTACCAGCACGAGATGTGGAAGAGGAGGAGCTTAGAGAGGAAAGTCTCAGCTCGTTCTTCTGGAGGTATTCAGAAAAAAAGGACGAGAGAGAGAAGAGAAGAAGAGAAGACAGCAGAAGAGAAAAGAGTAATAGAGGAGCGATATAGAGAGGGAGCAGGAGGATAGGAAAGACAAATGCGGGATAAAGGAACAAATGAGACAAAACGAGAGAAGACCCAAAGTGACCAATTGACAGAAAAATACCAAAGACTATGGCTGAAGGGAACTAGACATAGTACAACATATAATGCAATACACAACATGATAGAGTGATTTATGGAGTTTACATACAGGGAACATATACTTATATATGAGGCTCTACTGTGTGAATAAAGGCCTGAAAAGAGCAAAGTTTACCTCCAAGTTTGTCCGCGCCTTTTTCAGCACATCACGAGTCCTTGACACTGAAACAAATGAAAGATGAGAAAAAAGAAAATCAGAGATGGCTTTTCCCATAATAAATGACGTTCTGGGCTACAAATACAAACCCACAAAAACAATGGACGTGTCAACACTTCCATTGCTACAAACACCCACACCACAAAACTCAACTAACTGCTTGTGCATGCAAAACACACGCTGTCTCACATGAGCGAGCGTCTGTTTTACAAGCCGTTTGTTTTTGCTGTTGCATTTGTTTGCGGCCCGCAGTACGAGAGATCCTGTGTGTTCATGTGATTAAACCCACAGAGGTACGGATGAGCGAGTCTGAGGGAGGCGAAGAGCCTCAGCCGAGGGTTTCCAAGCCTCAGCGTGAGACAGCTCTGCCACTTGAAGATGGGCTAGTTCACAGTTTCTCCTTTGATTTAAATTTTCTCTCTCGCACTTTATCACAACTGCTCTCTCTCTCTCTCCCTCTCTCTCTCTCTCTCTCTCTCTCCCTCTCTTTCTCTCTCTCACACACATACACACTTACACTGGTTGACTATGAACTGCTCCATGCTCTCCTTGGTGCGGCTGGTGCTCCTCAGTCTTTGGATGGTCCCCTGAAGGACCTCTTCTTGCTCTGACATACGCAGTCTCAGGGACAAAATCTCCTCCTGCATGCACTGCTCCTACACACACACACACACAAACTTTTCATCACCACAAACTGATTTATATGACTTTAAATGCTGTGAAAGCTGCAGAGCAGCAGTCAATAGGGTGGCCACATGGGTGTGTGTGGGTGTGTGTGAGTCTATGATGTACAGTACTGTGCTCCATACCTTCTTAAGGTTTTGGGTGGATCGATCAGTGCTGGGCAGAGCCGCCCTCCAAAACATCTTCAACAGAGATGAGGCTTCCTCTAAGATCTGCCTCAGAGTCTTGGTGTTGGACAGCAGACTCTTCACACACCCATAGTCCAGGACCTGCATCCAGAGCTATGTTAGTCGTCATGTTTTATTCGTTTATTTATTTATTTGCTGGGACTTCTATTATTTGTTTTCATCATTTTATTTTAAATCATTTCTATGGTTTTGGGTCCTAACCAGGTTGCTCTTCCGGTCCTGGTTGCCCTCTACCAGCTGTTGGCTCAGGCAGGCCTGAAGGGCCGTCTCCATTCGCTGGACAAGGCTGCGCCCTTCTAGGACTTGCTGCTGCAGGGCGCTGAAGTCGTCCACGTGACCGATGGTGTGGCGGCCATTACGGTTCGCGAACGACCCATCGGGAGCCTCCCCCTCCAGTTCGGAGTGGGGTTCAAGAGGATCTGCTGAGGGGAGAAATGGAGAGGGGAGGGATTTGGTGTGAGATCTATCCTGTAATGGGAAAACCGCGTGGGCGTTTCAATGCAAAACAATCTTGTACACGAACAAAAGTCGAAATATCAGAGCGGTTAAATCCCAGTGCAGTTAAAGTCACACCATTGGCAGTGCTGTGGCTGTCATCCAGGTCTGAGTAGGGAGCATAGGGAGACCCGCAGTTGAACAGGCCGATGTCCCGTACGGGTGGAGATGGCGCCGGGTCTGTGAAACACACACAAAACGCATGCTGCAAGCTCGGTCACACGGCAGAGCACAAGCCACCAAGCAGATAGCTAAACCTCACACACAGCTCCTGTGGTAGTGTGTTAGTAGCACTTCACAGATGCACATCCACTTCATATGAAGGGTCCTGTCTGTCTCAGCAACTGACATGCTGTATGTAGTGTGTGTTCGATATAATGTGTGCAAATGAGCCTGAAATGTTAAATAAGTATGTATATGTAGGTATGTCTGTATATATGTACATATGTGTGACTGTATATGTATGTGTTTATACCTGTGTGTATGTTTGTACATTTGTATGTGTGAAGGTGCTTGTCTGAACAAACTGGTCTCTACTTCTTGTTTTTAGAGGTGCAGATTTCCACATGTGCAGCAGCCGGTGTCTCACCATGCAGCAGCTGTCGCTTGTAGAAGCCGTCCCTCTGAGGGCTGGCAGTGAGGGCAGACAGCGAGGGGGTCCGAGGAGACCCGACGCCGAGCTTCTGCTCCAGCTGCTTGTGGAGCTCCAGCTGTTTGAGGGCACTGTTCTCCTGCACGCTGCTCTGGAGCTGAGCCCTCAGATTCCTCACCTCGCCCAGCAGCTCCCCCAGCTCCAGCGGTAAGCCCGGCAGCTCACACAGGTAGCCTGAAGGTGACACGCACGGTCAACGACGCGCCGGCCGAGTTCCTTCACGGGGTTTAAGTGGCGAACTTGTAGCTCTGGGGCTCTACAGTGTGTTAAGACTTTAACTCCTGCACAACGTTATAATAAAGACTGGACGCAGTTTGATCACATGGTACTTTCATCGGTCAATAGCAGTGTGTTAGTAGAAAGCGGAAAAGGCTTTGTACATTTTACTTTTTACTTGTATAAAACTTGTTTTTTGCAGGTTGGGGGTTGGGTGGGATGGGGGATCCATTCAGTGCAAAGTTGTACTAAGCTGTGGTCAATTTTAATATCGCAGTGTTTCCTCTGAATCGCAGTGTTGAATGCAGTGAAGACGTTTGTTGTAATGACTTCAGTAACACTTTCTATGAAGCTTGCATCTATAATGCCCTATAAGCATCCATAACGCCCTATAATTGTAGCTATAAGTCATTGTAAGATTCATTATAACCATGTATACACCCTCACAACACCTCATAACCACCTTTATGGTACATTATGTCAATTCAAAACGGGTTTATGCATTATAAATATGTCATCATTAGCCTGTTTATCTGTCAAATGTCATAATGCATCATAGCCAACTTGTTTTGCTGAAGTTTTGTAGAGATGCATAATGAGACTTCAGTGCTGTTTCACAGTCTTCAACCATAGCCGTTAGTCACTGTAATACACTTTATAGGAAAGTATGGGCGTTATAGATGCTTACAGGCCGTTATAGATGCTTATAGGGTGTTATAGATACTTGTAGGGCATTATAGATGCTTATAGGGCATTATAGATGCAAGCTTCATAGAAAGTGTTACCATGACTTCTACATCACTGGATGTGATGTGGAAGTATACTCGATGTTTTTGGAATACATGGGCCTTATAATAAATGAATAAATTGCACTGTATTGTATTTTTTTGGGATTAATGCTAGATTAAATTGTAATGTCCAGTTGCAATTTATCATGATATTTGAAAAATTGCAATACGTATCAAATGTATGGCTCTAAAATACTGTCATATAGAATCGGGAGGAACCTGCCGATTCCCAGTCCTGCTTTATTGAACTTGTTACTTCAGTAATAAAAGGTGTATCTTTCCTGTTGGGTATGAGCGGTACAGGTGAGGAGGCTGACCTTTGTTGGCCTTGGTGCCGCCACACACACGGTCGTACACATGCAGCTCACTCTGCAGGGAGTGTATCAGCTCCCTGCTCTCACACAGCTGCTGCTGCAGGAGCGAGACCTCATGCTGGAGCCTGGGGATGCACAAATAAATACTATATAAATATAAATACTCTATATAAAATATAAATACTCTGTAGTCCAATACAGAGCATAGATACACGATACACAAACAGGCAGGTATACCCATCTAACTATCTGTCTTTTTGTTACCCTCATACTGTCTCTCACCTACTCTCTCTCTCTCTCACACACACACACACACACACACACACACACACACACACACACACACAGACCTGAAACACAGACCTGTTAGTTTTTTCTTGACTGTTCTGCCGTTCCTGCCTGAGCATTTGGATCTGCTGTCCTTGCTCCTGGCTGTGAGCTTGAAGCCGTCTTAACTCCTCCTTCCACTGCTCCGCCTCGAGCTCCGCTTGCTTGAGACGAGCACGCCCCGCAAGCACCGCCTCCCGCAGCTGCACTGCCTCTTCACATGTGTCTGGGGGGGTGAAACCGAGTCACGGATGGTACACCGGCATGAATCGACTCAATTCATTTTCAGTTCAGTGGGCTTGTTAGATGCAGTACCTGAGCTGGCCTGCAGGCGTGACTGTAGAGCCAAGTTTTCCTCCTTCAGGATCCTGATCTCATTGGACAGCTGAGTGACTGTGTCCAGTCCCTGAATGTAGATGTTAGTGGGTGCCCCTGAATAAAAAACAGAAATATTTCATATGATCGGTAAGATTTGATGTAACTGTAGATCATCTGTCGGTGGATTCAGTCTCATACACATGCCGTTGTTAAGAGATGGATTGGTGTGTGTGTGTGTGTGTGTGTGTGTGTGTGTGTGTGTGTGTGTGTGTGTGTGTGTGTGTGTGTGTGTGTGTGTGTGTGTGTGCGGCCTACCTCCATCACGACCAGTGGTAGCCAGTCTCTCCTCCAGCTGCTGTCGAAGTCTCTCATTAGTCCTAATGGACTCCTCCAGACGCTGACGCAGAGACCTCACTTCCCTCAAGTGCTCCTCTATCAAGTCCACCCCTGGGTAAGGATAACATGGCGATAATGTCACAATAATCTCATTTTTTTTAATTCTCTTTTTAATTTCGGGGTCAGCTGCAGAGCTGCATTTCTGGAGCTGGTAAGGAGTGAGTGTCTTAAGCGTCTTGGGTGTCTTGGGTGATCGCCAATTGAGATATTTTGCTTTACTAATAATTTGTTAGTAAAAATTTGTAAATAAAAACAAAACAAAATGGTTTATCTCTTGAGTAACAGGGAAGAGCAGAGCATCATACCTCCCTGACTATTTCCTAATTGGTGTCCTGATGATCCAGCGTAGCCTCCGATTGGCTGAACCATGTTCTCTATTTCCCACGGCGAACCACCCGTCAGTAGACCTGAGTCGGACCTCAGAGAGTGGTCCTTGGGCACGCCACCAAGCTGGTACTGTTGAAAGGCATGATGGGAGAGCTGGCTGTAGGATGAAAGGTCGTGTCGGTTGTGGGCACTGGGTGAGAAAGTGGACAGAGCCTTGTCCTGGGGAACCATATAGCCTGGAATCACAGACAGCGTAAAATAGATGTTGACACGAAGCATTTTGCTAAAAGTTCTTTACAAACCGTCATGCGGGCAAGAACTGTAACTGCAGCTCTAATTTCATCATTTACTGGCTTAGTTACAGTGTGTTGTATAACATCACTGCATGTTTTGCCGGTTATCACGAGTTATAAGTCACGAGTTATCACAACTTGTCGAACCACAGACATATGCTGACCCTAGCCTCTCACCCCTATCCTGATCATTCATCTGTTTGTACAGGGCGTCCAAGTCTTGGCGAACAGCATTCACAGACAGAGCCCTGGGCCTGGGGTCAAAGGTGATATGCTGACCCCAGAGGTCGTGGAGAGATGGGCCAGGGAGGGAGGAAGACACAGGCCCAGTGAGGAGGGCTGGAGAAGGATGACAGGAGGTGAAGGGTGAGCAGAGCAAAGAGGTGAGGTGAGAAGAGTAGTGTCTGACTTGTACAGAGCCTTGCAAATCGTATCTGCATGTCCCATACCTCTGCTGGGCTGACCGGCCAAACCCACCGGGGCTGAGCACAGCATGTTGGGACAGCTGCTGGAGGACTTGAGACCGTGGGGTGAGGGGGGAGATGGACAGACTAGAAAAAGGTGGAGAGGGGAGTGGAAGATGAAAGATGGAAGGAAGTGGAAAATGAAAGGATTGAAAGAAGTATTTGCAGGGGGGAAAGGTGAACGAAAGCACGCGCTTCTGCAGTACCTTCGTTCTCCGAGCCGTGTCCCGGCTCCTGTCTGTGCTCCTCCTGATATTCGCTGGCGTCCAGATCGGAGCACAACTCCAAGTCCTCATTGGTCCGGCACTCATCTGAAACCAAGGAGGTCCGGTCTGATTGGTCGGTGGTTTCAGAGAGGGCGTGGCAGCTGGACGGGGTCTCGGGACGCTGCTGCAGCTTGGTGTGCAGGGACTCGATGATCTTATCCTTCTGCTGAAGCTCTTTACTCAGCCTGTGTGCAGACACACACAAAGAAAGAGAATCACTGCACTCTTCTTTCCGTGACAGACAGGAAAAAGAAACCGTGACATCCGTAATAGGCAACGAATCATTACTCGTCACTGTCTGGTACAACCCATGCTAGAGCTCTGTAATGCTTCATGAGTACACCTGTATATTAGTAACTACATGGATACTCAGAGGCATCAACTTGTGAAAATCACTGAGGCTGCTCATCTAAAAAGGACGGACATAAAAACGCAGATGGCTCGTATTTTTTTCTATTTTTGGGGGTGCACAAACTTATTAGTACCCACAGATTCTCCCCTCTCATATTGATGCGGAGCCCCCCCTCCCACAGCAGTATTCACACACACACGTGCAAAGAAACTCACTGTCACACTGGCTAAGCATAGCTGTAGGGTCAAGATGAAAAACAATGCATTTTCAGATTAATCTGTGATAGTGTGGACACGGTCTTACAGGCTGTTTCTCCTGCCTGACAGTCATCCCCCCTCCCATAGACAGCACAGAAGGTCCCTTTACACCGGACTGCTCTGTGAAAACGTTGACCTCTGCAGAGAAGTCATCTGATCACCAGTCAAGTTCAGGAATGAAGCACGTGGGTACAGCTCAACCTTAGTAAACTGAGCATTGTCTGGATGCAGTAGTGGTGATGCAGCAAAAAAAACAAAACCTGCTGACTGACTTCCTTGTTGGTTTCTGGTGCTATCCACTTAATTTGGATCTCCCAGAAAACTGCAGAAACTAGTCTATCAAAAATGAAACATCAGTAGTTTTCCATGCCAAGTGTTTGTACATAACTGACTTTTAATGCATCCTGCAAAGGCAGTCCTCCAGTCACCGGTGGGCAGGGGGCACTTAATGAAAAGCCCATCACATTGAGCCTCTTAAGCAAAGCTGAAATCAGTGGCTTGCGTGTGGATTAGCAGCAACGCCACGTCTCCTCTCCAGCATATGGAGTCCTGTGGACAGCTCCTCTCCTCTCAACAGCAGCTTACCCGACCAAGTAAACTAATCAGAGATTCTGCTCCGTGCAGGGAGCTAGTATGATGCCCAGCATCACGTGACAGAGGTAAAACGATAACAATGCCGCGTGCCGCACGGCCAGACACGGTAGCTTGTAGTTAGGATGTGCGAGTTTTTAAAACTGACCAAGAATTAGGCCGATTAGAAGTACGTAGCTTGTAGTTAGGATGTGCGAGTTTTTAAAACTGACCAAGAATTAGGCCGATTAGAAGTACGTAGCTTGTAGTTAGGATGTGCGAGTTTTTAAAACTGACCAAGAATTAGGCCGATTAGAAGTAAATGACAAAATACTTGCATAATCTCACCATGTGATTGCGACACACGAGCCACGTCAGTTACAGGTGGGGGTTATTTGCGGGTTACGAGTGTGATTTGTCATCTTTAAACTAGTGAAGATGCGCCTCTAATGGATGTGTGCAAATCCTTGACCGAGCACATGTGCAGTTCGCGTGTGCTCAGGTCACGAGGCTCTTCTTCATCAGCTGACACCATGCATGAGTACATCTGCTGCAAGCCTGCTCATTTATTTCATCGTAAATAGGCAGTGAGGTAACTACTGAAAATGGCTTTATGCCACTCTATCAACCTGTGTGCTAAAACAACGTAGGTACACAATTTACGTGTATTTTTAGGATGGCGATTCCATTTCTCTCCTCAGAGAGTGTTGTAGTACAAGTAAAATACTCTCCATGGCTTAATACACAGATTAATACACCACAACCAAGCCACACTGGAGTAAAGTGTTACTAGTGATGATGAGTGAATTGGCTTTGTCTTAATCTATGCACTGACTTCACAAAACAATCTCTCAGATTAGATGACGATGGCCGAGCCAGAGATTAGCCCTTTCTCCATCTTGTCTTCCTCTCAAGATCTACACGTGTACAAACGCATACACACACCCACACATCTTTGTCATTAAGAAGCAACTCACCGTAAGGCAAGCAACTCATGGCCTGTCTTATCATCATGTCCCTCTGCACGGTCTCCTATAGAAACAACACAGGACAGAGAGAGAGATGGTTAAATGAGGAGAGTCGTGGAAGTTGGGAAGAAAAAGATCATCGGAAAATAAAATATTTTATGTTTGCTTGCTCTCCTCTCTGAGTGAGGGGAATGAGGGGAAGCTTCTCCTTACGCCCACTGATCTTGGTGCCCACTCGTTGGGCCAAGGCGGTGCTCTGTGCCAGCTGTTCTCTGAAGCTCTGGCCCATGTAGTAGTCTATATCATTGGCACGCAGCAGCTCCTCAAAGGCCTGTGAGTTGTGGAGAAATGACCATAAGTAGGTATGACACTGTCAGCTGCAACAGCCAAGTAATATAATAACTGGGAAGAGCTGGCTGACCTGCTTTCCTCCATGAGAGGAACATGCAGAACATGTAAAGAAATTGATCAGAAAATGTCAAAAACATGGCCTTAAAGCTGAAATCCGTGACTTTTTTCCGTGAATAAATAGGTATTTTATCCATCTGGACCATGGAGTCAGGTTACATAATACTAAATCGCAGCTTTACCATGCTTGGAGACATACTCCGTCAGCTGCTGTAGAACTTTTTCACCAGATAGGATGAAAACTGGTGCAGCGGCAAACACGTTCCTGTTCAAACAGGACACAACAGCTGATTTAGCAATTCTACCATCCAGTTTTCTCATAGAGTTTGACATCCATCCATTATCCAAGCTGCTTATCCGAATTTGGGTCATGGGGTGCTGGAGCCTATCCCAGCAGTCATTGAGCGGCAGGCGGGGAGACGCCTGGACAGGCCACCAGTCCATCACAGAGCCGACACACGTTCACACCTAGGGACAATTTATTACGGCCGATTCACCTGACCTACATGCCTTTGGACTGTGGGAGGAACAATTTATTACGGCTGATTCACCTGACCTACATGCCTTTGGACTGTGGGAGGAACAATTTATTACGGCTGATTCACCTGACCTACATGCCTTTGGACTGTGGGAGGAAACCGGAGCACCCAGAGGAAACCCACGCAGACACGGGGAGAACACACAGAAGACAACCTGGGATGACCCCAAGGCTGGACAATGCCGGGGTTCGAACCCAGGACCTTCTTGCTGTGAGGCAACCATGCTAACCACTGGGCCACCCCTAGTTTGTAATATATTAGATTGCATGTGTTGGCTTTGGTCTGAAGATGCCACTGAGCAGACTGCACATAAGTAACAATGGCTGCTACACCTTGTTTAAAGTTCTTGCTGATGGAGGGAGGGACAGTTCAGGGAAATCACAGATTCCAGCTTTAATTAGTGTTTGGACCATCCCAGGGTGGTTGACAGTACCTTTGTGGTGTCACCTAAGTGCTGTGTCAGGATATGACAGATTCCTCGTCCCTCTCGCATCCTCTGTCTCAGGTGAGACAGCTCACGAGCCTGTGCCTGGATCAGAGTGTTGTACTTGCTGTGAAGGGAGGAAGATGAGCGTATTTAAGGTGAAAAAACATACATTTTTAGTAGCTTTAAGGAAAAGCCCTACTATGAGTAGGTGTGTCCCAACTTTTTTTTGGACCCCCCCCCTTTTTCTCCCCAATTGTACCCGTCCAATTACCCCGCTCTTCTGAGGCGTCCCGGTCACTGCTCCATCCCCTCTGCCGATCTGGGGAGGGCTGCAGACTACCACATGCCTCTTCCAATACATGTGGAGTCGCTAGCTGCTTCTTTTTCCATGACAGTGAGGAGTTTTGCCAGGGGGACGTAGCACATGGGAGGATCACGCTATTCCCCCCAGTTTCCCCTCCCTCCGACCAGATGAGGCGCTAGTGCAGCGACCAGGACATATACCCACATCAGGCTTCCCACCCACAGACACAGCCAATTGTGTCTGTAGGGACGCCTGACCAAGCCGGAGGTAACATGGGGGATTCGAACTGCCGATCCCCATGTTGGTAGGCAACGGAATAGGTGTGTCCCAACTTTTGACCCGTACTGTATATCTAAAACTTTGGCCAGTAGGTAATGTATATCTGCATGAAATGCAGCTTGTCTGTGGGGAACTGCTCATCACAGCCCTGTTTCTTTTTCTTGTTATTTTCAGGGTTAAGTGAGATGTTCTCAGCTGTTGCACATTCTAGAAAAAGAAGAGATCCTATAATGTTTTTAGCACAAGGCAATAATAGCTAGCAGCCAAAGCTGCCTTCGGGTCAATGGGCCCCTGAGACCCAGGTTTTCATTCAGAGCAAAAACAAACCCATATGAAGTTGGCCCTCCCTGCCTACTCATCCCTTTTCTGCTCACCCGGGCCAGGTGGCACATTTCCCATCTTCTGTGAGGCCTTTGCCTTCCAGCCTTGAGCTCTTCAGTTGTGCCTCCAGCGAGGCCACTCTCGACACCAGCTCGCGAAGCTCCCGGCTGGGCTTGGGCTCCGAGCGAGTCCCCAGGGTGTCAGACATCCAGCCGTCGTCCTCCTCTACACCACTGGGGGCCGGTGATGCCTCGAAAGCCCAGTTCACCTGGGAGGATGAGACAAAAACAAACAGGCAGCGTGAGAAATGTTAAGCATCTCATGATCATTGTCAAATAAGACTTACAATGACTCTCAGAACCACAACAAGCACGCCTCAACAGTTGAATATTCACTTTCATCCAATTTGTACTCCCACACCAACCAATGCAAAAACTAACTTGTGCAATTATGTATGCAACAGGATCTGTGCAATTTTATTTACAGAACCTGTGCAATGCAATACAACTGACCCAGTAACTGGTCCTATCAAAGCTCACATACAGCAAACACACCACTATTCTGTTACAACTCTAATACTGCTCATACTTGGGTATGAACTCCTACTCATTTTTTTTTACTTTTTATATATTTATTACATTTATTTTGATGTCTGACTTCATTTAATCTTATCTTGCTGTGTACATGTGAATATTTTATGTGCAACTGAGAGTAGCGTACCGAGTCAGATTCCTTGTATGTGATCAATCTGGCCAATAAAACCGACTGGACTTGCCCTGACTAATGTTTTGACACTTGTAAAAGAGGACACACTTGTTTTACCTTGCGCGGGGTGCGCTCCAGGCTGGAAGCATAGTCGCTGGTGGTTGAGAGGGAGCGCACACGTAGCTGCAGCCCACGGATGACCTTGTGGCAGCGGGTCAGCTGGGAGCGCAGATCCTGAACTAGGTGATGGAGAGAGCCTGTTCCCGGCTCCTCCCCTGTCTCATAAACCACACCGTTACTACTGCGGTCGCCGGTGTACCAGCCCTGGCCCCGGCCCCCTCCCTCGTAGTCCTGATGATGGGACAGTGACGTGCACATCTCCAGGTCATCGAATTCTGGTTGGCGGCGGGGGGGTGGGGGATGAGAGGAAATATTGATGTGCGGTTGACAGGTGGGTGTAACCAAGGCAGAAAAACAAATTCTTTGTGATTTTTTTTTTAAAACATTTTTTATATTTGCATTATTGCCAATCACCTGGGCTGCTACTGTCTTCTCTCTCTGCCTCATTTTCACTGCGACCGCAGGTCTCGTAACCCAGATCCTGGAGATCCACTTGCACCTGCTTACTGGCCTGCTGCACTGACGTCTCCGCTGGTGAAAGGTGAAAGGTCAAGAGACTCGTTGGAATTTACAGATCAGTCGGTGGGTTATCGCGATTGTTGGGAAAAGGAAAATCGTTACCCGTAGGTCCAAATTGTGATTACTTTTTATATTACATTTTGAGCGAAGCACATCACAACGTCACGGCTTCAGCAGTCTAGTATTATTAGACCGCCGATGGACCATTATTTCACGATTGGATAATTGGATGATTGACCACACACACACACACACACACACACACACACACACAGTCCTGGACATTGACAGGTTTTCTGTGTGTCGGAATTGATTACCCATCACTTGCAACATAATGTGCATGTGCATGTGCTTTTTAACCTTGCAGTGATTTCTCCCTGGCACTATTTTGTCTGTACTATGTGTGTGAATTTTTTTTTTTTGGGGGGGGGGGTTTCTCCCCTTTTTCTCCCCAATTATACCCAGCAAATTACCCCACTCTTCTGAGCCGTCCTGGTCGCTGCTCCAACCCCTCTGCCAATCTGGGGAGGGCTGCAGACTACCACACGCCTCCTCCGATACATATGGAGTCGCCAGCCGCTTCTTTTCACCTGACAGTGAGGCGTTTTGCCAGGGGGACGTAGCGCGTGGGAGGATCACGCTAGTCCTGCGTGTGCGTGTCCATATTTTTCCCCGTGCACTCCACATGCGGCTGTGACTCACTGAGCAGTTCCCTGTAGTCCTTCAGCTGTTCGGCCTGAGCGTGGACAGTGGCTTCGGACACCATGAGTCTCTCCTGCAGCTCTCTGTTCTCCCGATGACTTAGATCCAGATCGGAGCGCAGACGGGCCGCCTGCTCGCGGAGGCTTTTCTCCACGTGCTGCCAGAAAGCACCGCCGTCATCACCGGGCTCCTTCTGAGGACAAAGTGTTTTAGCAACATACTGGCAACTGCCAAATAAACACACAAATTACAGCTTGGGAGGGGTTTACGTTTCAACAAACACGCGAACGAATATAACACTGTGATAATAAACTTTCAGAGAGGACAGGCATGGGGCAGCTGCTAGGACTTTGTCGTTTACATAAGCCGCCCCGAAGCTAAGCTACGGTGTTTCACACAAACACCCAGACAGGAAGGGCAGGAACCATACAAGTCTAATTTTGGTAGGATTTGCTGAACCCTGTCTTGCGGTCAACAAACTGGGGCTCCCATTCCATTCCATCCATTATCCAAGCCGCTTATCCCAACTG